>NC_056743.1:570400979-570603479 GCF_019279795.1 Protopterus annectens
TATGACACATGGGGTGGGTGAACACAATTGACGGGGACAGATGTTTGGAAATCGCAAGCCCACGAGCCCACAGATGGTAACAGTGGAACTGAGATCCCCACCCATGGGCAGTCACCACTGCACCTTCACAGCCCAGAGGGTGGCTGTGCTGGGGGCTGCGTAGGAGGGGCAGGCTCACCCATGAGTCATGCCACTCTCGCCTCGAGCTGGCGTAGGGGATCAGCGACTGAACGCTGGATCTCCCTACACACCACAGCCCGGACCCTTCGGAGGGTGACAGGTGGCCCTTCTCCACCCATGCTTGCATGGGGGGGGGGAACGAGCACCATCCCCTGCAGCGCTTCCACCCAAAGGTGGCACAGGACCAATGGAGGAGGGGAGCCCGGGCTGGGCACCGGACCTGCTGGTGCCAGGTGCAATCGCCAGCTGAGGAGGGGACAGGTGGGTCTGCTGGGACCGGCCTTCCCATACGTTCTGTGATTAGGTGTGTTTAATTACAACATAAACAACAGCATTCCAAATTAGTTGTAACAGCATGCAGTAATATTCCCATTAACCCAACACACTAAGGTTCCAACAGTTGAAGAGCAAGCATAACAATTGCATATATTGAACAACAGTGGACATTCCAACAGCATGCAGGGATGATTGGTGGCAACAGGCCACCAAGATTGTGGTGTGTGAACAGGACACATGCATCAAAGTAAATACATATATTTATAGAACAATAGGACATATGTCCCAACAAATGTTTTGAGATTAGACATACCCATTGAGGTGTGGAATTGCATTGTTTATGCACATACAGTAGGGTATAGAAAGAAACCTCAGTTAACATCTTATAAGTATTTTTAGTCTACACTACATTCCTATTGACTGCAGGTGTATATCACCTGCATGTATTATTACACTTGGCAACATGCATTAGGTTGTGTAATGGGTTTGGCTAGTTCATTATATACCTGACCTATATCTGACATACTAACTGTCCAAGATGCAGATGTTACTGCTACATAGTTATTTATTTTATTTATATTTCTATATCTACATATCTGGATGTGTTCACGTGACATTTTCAGTTAAATTTCTACAGAACTCTACATTTCGTGTAGCACACTTAACATTTCTGGGGAACACATTAACAAGCTACTCGTGTGCCAGATTTACTTATGCATGCCAGCCATTAACTGATTGTTGAGGACTGTATGTATGCTTCACAGCTACTGGCACTTCCATCATCCACTTTATATGGGACTGCCCAACTGTGGGTTGACAGCACGTATTACAACAGTACTATTTATATAATGCAAGGGTACAACCACATTTCAAAGTAAGTGACACAGACACACTCCAAGTATTATACCTTTATTAATTACATTACACACTTTTCTACAGGCTATCTCCTTTATTTGATATTACAGTGCATACAGAAGACATATTCAGGACATATTATACCTTTATCAATAGGTTACAACACTCTTTTTCAGGCTCGCTCACTTATTTTATATGACAGTACATGCAAAGATATTATTCCGGACTTATTTTACCTTTCTTAATGGGTTTACTACACTCTTTTTCTGGCTCTCTGACTTATTTTATATAACAGTGCATGCAGAGAAATTATTCAGGGCATTTTATGGCTGTATTATTGGGCTACAACACTTTCTTTCAGGCTCTCTCACCTATTTTATATAACAATACATGCAGAATAATTGCTAACCTGCCTGGTGGCACAGCCTATCTGCATAGGCTTGCTGATTCGCAGCACGGACACCTGCAGCTTTGAAGTAAATGAAGGGATATTGAGACATACCTATCCATTATATAGACTAAATTAGCATGTCTTGCATACTGTATTCCATGGCTACCTACTCAGTAGTGGGGCATCTTGCATGTCACGGGCCTCCTGTATCCATTGGTTCAGTAGGTCCTGCTTCCATCTCTTCAGGTCTGCATGGTGGTGACGGACCTGCTCACCAGTCCGAGGAACGCCTGTGGCACTGGTGAGATCATGAGCTTACCGGTTCCAAGTCTCTGCTTTGTACTCCGTCCCGTGGAACTGGCCCTGCAGGAGTCTTGACTCATGACGTTGGACAAGGAGCCAAACCATGTATTTTAACTCCTCGATGCCCCAGCGTTGCACTCAAAAGTGAGTACCCTCTCCAGCACCAGCCGTTCTAACTGCAGATGGGAGCTACAATCAGTTATGGTGAGTATTCCTGCCTATGGGGCTTAAATATGCCACATTTCCCACACTTTGTTGTGATTGGCCGTTTTTGAAAATTCTCGGCTGACTGCAGACCTGCTTAGCAATGGTTATCTACCATTTATAAGTATATGTATGTTAACAGTGGCTGTTTATCCTAAGCTGTCATGGCTTAGTGGTTCAGTACTTTGATTATGGTGCACAGTGTCCTGGGTTCGAACCTTGTCATTGCTTTTTATTTTACTACTGTCCAGACAGGCTAGGGGGTGTGGCTTTGTTTAGGCAACTTTGCTCTACGTTGTTCCACGTTGCCCGACGGTGCGCTGGTTGGCGTGGTGCACACCTCCGTGCAAACTGTTTGCACTGGGTTAAGCGCTATTTAGCTATGGGCGACTATATTGCGCTGGGTAAAGCGCTGCTTAACTATGGGCAACTATATTGCACTGGGTAAAGCACTGCTTAACTACGGGCAACTATATTGCTCTGGGTAAAGTGCTATTTAGCTATGGGCAACTATATTGCGCTGGGTAAAGCGTTGCTTAACTGCGGGCAATTATATGTCAGGATCCTTTATAAATATACATTTTGTTCACTGATACATAGGCCATTTCAATGCTTTTTAGTAAAATTTTAATCATATATGTCAGGAATTATTTCATATACTAATTTAAAACATAAAATAGAAAGGGGAGTGGTGGGACTCGAACCGTGAATGCCTCCTCTTTGTGCGAAGGCTCTGCCACTACGCTATTGCTATTTGGCTTACTTTGCATAAACATTCCTTATTATGCTCTTCAATGTCGAGATTGCTAACTGCAGCTAAGCAATGGGCACACCCGTGCAAATACGGGCAACTATATCGGGAATTAGAAAAAAAAGTTTTACTTTTCATAACTGTACTGGGGGTTTACAATGTGAGGGAGTGTAGTGTTGGGTATGTAGACATTTGAGTGGACTCGCTCATGTGTGTTGACATTTCACAATTCAGACACTTGCAGGGGCGTGGACCTTTGGACTGCTCGGCAGTCAGACACGCCCCCTGCCTTCCTGCACGGTCCGTGTTGGAGTGGAGTCAGCGTGCCCTCATGAATATGCATGGCACGCTGACGTCATACCATTCAACTGCAGTTTCCGAGTAAGACTTATTTAGTCTTACATGGAGGATTCATGAATCTGGGGGAGGAATTTACAGATTTCAAATGTACTAATGTCATATAATTTCTATGACAAAGTTTCAAAAGTCAGTCATAACTGCATCAGCCTCATCCTTGCCACAGCAGTTACCTTCACAAAGGAGTTCTGTGCCCAGTTACATAAATGTATAGGACTGCTAATCCCAAGCAGATCTAAATAGAATGGAAAGTTTAAAAACAAACCACCCTGGTGGTGGTCCAATATAAATAAACTCTACAGTACAATAAAAAAGTTCTTTAATTCATTGCTTCCTACAAGAGTGTAGTGCTGAGGTCCTGTGTATCATGTAAGAGTATACTCCTCTTTACAGGAGACTTCCATGTACATCTGAAACAAGTATATTCCTCACTGTTTTTAGGGTGCAGTTCTGAAGTCGTGACATAAGTACATACATAAAACCATAGTATCTCCAAGCTGACATGATTAGCTAAGAACGGCAGTGAAAAAAACAGTAACAGGATATTGACAGCTGGAGTTAAGAAGTGTTTATAAAATGAGAAAATAGAGCATTTCTCTGCTTATATTTATAATTGAAAAATAGAGTGTGATACTGTCAATGGGGGATGGTCGGTGTACCCAAGCAGTGGGTGTTAGTAAAAAATGCCATTAAAAACATGGAGGGTAATGTGAAGACATTTTGAGGTACGAATGCTCTTTTGGTAAAGCAGTTATGACTGTTACCTATATTTTCATAACTATTAATTTCGTAAAAGCTGTGTGACCTGCAGGTGAACAAACGGTGCCTTTTTGTACAAAACATTAAGTTACATAATGCTGGCCTTTGAAACTTGCCATCTAGCACATGTTTTTGTAGATTAATATTGTTTTGGAATCATATGAAATTATTATATGCACAGTTTGACTAGATTTAGCGAGATCACAAAACAGCAGTATACTATCTGTTTTTGTCATACTTCAATGGAAAGTTCTTGAACAAGTGAACAGTTCCTGTCTGAAGTCTTGTATCTGTCTTGCACACTTAGAGATATAACAATTTTTTTTGTTTGACAGAAAATAGTATTACAAACGTAGTTTTTCTTTCATAAATCTGCAGTGTAAAATCAGCATCTATAACAGATATTTGATACTAACACCAGTCTATAGTCTTTTGTCTGCTAAAAAGATATATTTTACATTTTTTGCAGCACACACCATTTATCAGATCTTTTTCAGGAAGCAAGTGGTTTTCCTGGCTTTAGAAGATTGTAGGAAGCAGAGGTGTTTATTGGTCTCCTGCTGCTAAGGATTAAATTAATTAAATTAAAAAGCATATCAAAAGATTCTCATAGCAAGAATAATATCAGAAATATGACAACAAATTTTTTGAAAAAAATAATCTTAGGTTTGCCAGAACAGCACATGAAAAACGTTAGCATCTGAAGCTAAGAAAAATTGCAAATCCTTCTCTAGCTATGTTAAGAAAAATAGCACCCATCATTGTTCTGAACATATTCAAAATGGTTCCATCTGTTCTGAGCCAGACAGTGCCAGCATAGTGCAAACAAATTCACAACTATACTCCAGAAACACTGTCCAAAGCCCACTTATCCCAGAGTCTCTTGAACCCCATTGTGACTAAAGAACATCTCTGCTTAACATACAAGGCCATGTCAAACCCAGAGCTGTTGGACATGCTACACTTACAGAAATCCTAATCCCTCAGAGCCACACGTTCCAGGGATCTAAACCTTGTCATCACAATAAACAAAACATGCTGGAGGTATAGGTTCCTGACCAAGAGATTCCCCAGACTCTGGAATAAACTGTCCTTACATGTCAAGCAGAGCGCCTCCTTGGCCCTCTTCAAAAGGAACCTTGATTATTAGATGGGAGAAAGGAAATTCACCCTGGGGATCATGTCACTTGCCCTGATAGAAATAAATAGTGTGGGAAGAAATAGCCAGGGAATTGTTATGGCTAGGCTTGTATAGGCCCTAGGGCCGGTAGCCTAGTACCAACCTATGAACCTATGGTACTGTAGGTACTCTCCAAGACCAAAACTAATTCCTCCATGGGGCTTGATATATACCCTGCTGTTTATTAAACAGTACTAAACATGCTCTGCCAGAGCTGCTGTTTAACCTGATTTTAGCCACAGGTTTTGTTCCTAAGGTTCGTTTACAGCAGTAATAATGCCTGACATGCCTTTGTGAAGCATATTATGACTGACAAAAGCTCATCAGACTATACCCACAGAAGTTTGGCTTTGTCAAAGTTATTTCCTGTCTAATGAATTTAGATAATTTTTGGAAAGGGTAACACAGGCTGTTGACAACAGTCATGCAGTGTCTACACAGCGTACCTTGATATAGTCTAAGCATTTGCTACCATCCTCATGCTAATGTAATCAGTAAGTTTAATGCATTGCAAGTGTATCTCTGTTTGACAAGATGGGTAGCAAATTGGCTAAAATATAGAACCTAGACAATGAATGTGGCAGAGTACCTCATCAGAGAAGCTGAAGGTGACCAGTGGTACCTCCCAGGACTCAGTGCTGGGACAACTTTTGATCAACATTTCCTTTTCTGATCTCCAGTGGTCCCCTCTGACATCTCAATCTTTTAACAAGAACCTGTGCTTATATATATATATATATATATATATATATATAGATATAGATATATATATAAAATGTGTGTGTGTGTGTGTGTACATATATATATTATTATTATCATTAAGGGGTTTTCATCCAGAAAAAAAAGGAGGTCATTGTCCCTCTGTACTCATCCCTCATTAGATCCATTATAGTACAACACCCCGTTTGGTGTGTACCTCACAAGACATCTGCAACAACGGGAAAGGCCACAGAAATGCCTCACTAAAAGAATCACAGGCCTAAAGCAGATGCCCTGTGCTAAACATCTAAAAAAAACTCCAGCTATACTCTTTTACATATCGCCTACTCAGAGGCGATCTCTGCTTAACATACAAGGCCATGTCAAGCCCAGTGCTGTTGGACATGCTACACTTAAAGAAATCCCAATCCTTCAGAGCCACATGCTCCAGGGATCTAAACCTGGTCATCACAATGAACAACACATGCTGGAGGGATAGGTTCCTGACCCAGAGACTCCCCATACTCTGGAATAAACTACCCATACATGTCAAGCTGAGCGCCTCTTTGGCCCTCTTCAAAAGGAACCTTGACGATTGGATGGCAGATGAGAAATTCTCCTCGGGGATCACGTCCGTCACCCTGCTAGACAGGGGACCAGGGAAGTAAATATTCTGGGAAGAAATAGCCAGGGAATTGTAATGGTATAGGCCCTATGAACCTCTTTTTCATATATATATATATATATATATATATCTGTATATATGTTGTTACCTATGACAGACTCCCTTCCCCAAGCATACAGTGCCCTACTTCAAAATGAGAATATTAGGAACCTTGAAACTTAGGTTGATAATTCCACCATCTTTGATCATTATATAAGGAAAGTAGTCAGAAAGTTCTCCTACTTACCACAGCTAAGTGCCATAGGAATGTCATCCATCTCTCTCCTCTTATATTCAGCATTGAGTGCAACACCACCTTGGGATATATCTCACTAAACATGGTAAACAGCTGGAAAGACCCTGGAGGTTCCTAACTAAGAAGATCACGGGCTTAAAAACCCTAATCTACAAATAAAGATTGCAAGCACTGTCTCCTTAAATTCAGCCGTGAGGAGTGTTCTATGCTTTGCTTAATGTGCATCTCCACAAATCAGATAGTCTCACTAATACCAGAACCAGGGATCTAAATGTTCACCAGCAGATAGATAAATAACACAATGGCAGGGGAAGATCATTATGTAGCATATCCTCCACCTCTGGAAAAATCCTCCTTTGTAACTTAAGGTGTATGATACACAGTCATCCATCAAATGATACATGGACGATCGTATAGGTATTCACAAATTCAAAACAGGCTTGATTGGAGTAGCCATCATCAAAAAAGGTCAAAACTGTCTAAGGATGATGATTGACAAGCCATAACTGATTGCATGACACAGTTGCCTTGAATTTCCTATGAACCCTATACCTTGTAGTTGAGCTTAAGATAAACAGCTTTAGGAGGGGTTTCACAAGGGCATGTTTGGCACTATTTGTTAGGCATCCAGGTAAATTTGTTAGGCCCTGTTGCAGTGCTCCTTTTTAGAGCGTACCTCCCTGGACTACATGAAAAGAGACAACCCTAGCCCTGAGCAGCATCCTACCATCACCCAGAATGATACCACAGTACAAGCAGAAAATGATTGATTTCAACAATTGGCTAAGTTTCTGGTGTCATTCTAAGGGGATGCAGTATTGGTCTGCCTGGGATGACATGATTGACAGACCTCGATGCTTTGCCAGAGATGGCTTGCATCTGTCACCACTGGGCTTCCGGATACTGGCCAAGGCTCTTGCCACCCCTGTAGTGCCTTTTTTATGCAGTGTTCCAAAGACCAAATTACCACCGTAACACCAACAAACAAATGCAATCTGAGAGTCATACTGCTCAACGCTAGGTCTAAATCTCATAATGCACTTGCTCGAAGCACTCCTTAAAATGGAGAACATTGACATTTGTGCTGTAACAGATACCTGGTTCAAGGCAGCAGAAGGCACCTCTGCACTACCAGGCTATAACTCATTCCACACCTTTCGGCTCCAGAACTTGCACTGAAGCTCCAAAGGTGGTGGCGTTTTCATATTCATAAAGGATGCGCACGCCTCCAGACTGGTAGCCCAACATGACGGATCTGAGATGACTTCAGGTGCAGCTAACATTGGGTAAGACAGCGATTCAGGTCATAGCCTGCTATAGGTCCCCAACCATGTCCCAAGACTCACACTCCATGTTCTTAAGCACCCAGGAGAATATTAGGGTCCAACCTAACACTCTCATACTGGGCGACTTCATCTACCCCTCCATTAACTGGGAAAATGACTCCTGTACCAATACACTTGCCCAATGCTTTCTGGAATTCATTAATTCCAGTGCCCTGGACCAGCTTGTTCTTACCTCCACTAGAGGTAGCAACATCCTTGACCTGGTCATTACTAACATGGGCGACCGTTGCTCTACACCAATAGTCAACTCCTCCCTTGTTAGATCCAACCATAAACTAATCCTCTTGGAAATCCACATCCCTCCCACCCTCCCTTCCCCCACAAAGGTAACTACCATGAAAAGCTTCTCTAAAGCTAACTTTGGGCTCCTAAAAACAGACTAACTTCACAGCACCCATGCAAATGGAGAATAGTTGCATGACGCCGAATCATACACCAGTGCACTGTATGAACAAGTACACAAATGCATGGATCTCGCCATACCCAATATATCCAAGACGCTCTCCTCAAAAAAATGGAAGCCAATCTGGTGGTCTGTTGCCATAAACAAACTCTATAACAGAAGGAGGAAACTGATGCGGAATAAGGGGAAGTCCCAAGACTGGAAAAACTCCCTTATCAGCCTCAAAATAAGGTTGAGATCCCTCATCATATCCTCTGAAGCTAGCTATGAAAACAGAATTGCAGCCGATAATAAAGACAACCACAAGGCCTTCTATAGTTATGTAAAGAATCTCCACGGCAATATCTAGATTTGCTCTGAGCTACTGCACAATGGTACCTTCTGTACTGAGCCAACAGATATTGCCAGTATACTGGCCGACAGATTCAGTGCTAACTTTACCCCCCCCCCCCGACCCCAAAGGACCAATCACAATACCAGTAGATTGCCAGGCACCCAGTATTACTGATGCACAGGTTAAAACAGCATTTTCCAAGGCCAAGAATACAGCTTCTGTGGGACTTGACAATATCCCTGGCTGTGTTCTACATGAACTACAGAGTGAAATGGCACCTCACCTGTGTGCCCTGTTCAGTCACAGCCTCACCTCAGGCTTTGTCCCTACCAAATGGCGCACTGCTACAGTCATTCCTTTCTACAAAGGAGGAGCGACTACAGACCCCAGGAACTATCGCCCCATTAGCCTGATGAGTCTGATATGCAAAGCTATGGAATGCATCATCATGGACCTAATAAACAAGGATATAAGGAATCTCTAAACTCTGGATCCTACACAGTTTGGTTTTGTGAAGGGTAGATCATGCCTATTTAACTTGTTTGACTTCTTTGAAGGTAGGGTGGTTCATACAGCCTACATTGATCTGGCCAAGGTCTTCAATACCATTCCCCACTCAGGAATCATAGAAAAACTCACTAAGCTAGGCATCAACCCCCTATATCACTAGGTGGGTTGCAAACTGGCTCATAGAACCCACAGTGTGAAAATAGCTGACTCCAAGTCAGACTGCCGACCAGTCACAAGTGAAGTCCCACAGGGGTTCGGTCCTGGGTTTTCTCCTGTTTGGTGTCTATTTCTCTGAAGTCCAGGTCAACACGAAGGAACTCTGGCAGACAAAGTTCGCAGACGATTACAAATTGGGAGCTATTATTAATGGGACCTCAGTGAGACCAAAGACTGGTGTCAAAACTATGGCCTTAAGCTCAATGCCAAAAAATGTTTCGTCATCCCCTTTGGGAAAACCCAGTTCCTTTGAATTACCACATTGATGGTAGTCCACTGAATACAGAAGGCGTTATAAGAGATCTGGGAACACAGGTTGACAGCAACCTCTCTTTTGACCACCACTTTGCCACTGTGGTCAGAAACGTCTTCTATATGGCACATATCATTACTAAAGGTTTTGCAACCAGGAAGAAATAGGTCATTGTCTCCCTCTACTCTTCCCTCATTAGGCCAATCATCGAGTACAGTGCCCCATTTGGCATGTACCTCGCTAGACACCTGAAACAACTGGAGAGGCAGCAAAAGTACTTCACATAGAGGATCCTAGGCTTTAAACACTTGTCCTATATGGACAGACTCAAAAAAACTCCCAACTATTCTCTGTCTCATATCGCCTACTTAGGGGCGATCTCTGCTTGGCTTACTAAGCCATGTCTGACCCAGCTCTGTTACAAATGCTACATCTAAAGAAATGCCAGTCCTTCCACACCACACGCTTCAGAGACCTCAACCTCATTACTACCATCAACAGAACATGCTGGAGGGACAGGTTCATAACCCAGAGACTGCCCATGCTATGGAATAGACTTCCCATACATGTCAAGCAGAGCACCTCACTGGCCCTGTTCAAGAGAAATCTTGATGAGTGGATGGGAAATTGAAAATTCACCCTGGGGATCACTCCAGTGCCTCTACTCGTCAGAGGTACCAGGAACTAAGGTCGGGTGGCACAATGTCAGGGTAATGCTATGGGCTAGGCTTGTAAAGGCTCCAGGGCCATTAGCCTAGTTATTACCTATGAACCTAAGTGTTATCAGGAATTCAAGGTTGTGCAGAATTTCTGTGACTCTTTTCTGGGTAAAGTTTGTACTAAACTTATCTGCAGAGATGTTTGTTTGCTACTTCCTTTGGTTAATAGGTTCATAGGTTCATACTAGGCTATCTGCCCTAGGGCATTTATAAGCCTAGCCAGAGTGTGTGTGGCTTTCACCACCCCTTAGGATGAGAATACTATACCCATTAGTTTGCTGTGCCTCTGTCCAGCAGTGATACAGAGATGATTCCCGGGGTAAACCTACGATCTCCCATCCACTCGTCAAGATTTCTCTTGAACAAAGTCAGTGAGGGGCTCTGCCTCACATGGACTGGGATTCTGTTCCATAGTGTAGGGAGTCTCTGGGTGATGAATCTGTCCCTCCAGCACGTCCTATTTATATCCGTGTTGAGGTTTAAGTCTCTTGCTCTCGTGGCTCTGGTGGATTTGGATTTTTTGAGGTGGAGCATGTCTATTAATTCCGGGTTGGACATGGCCTTGTATGTCAGGCACAGATCACCTCTGAGCAGACGGTATGCGACTGAATAGAGCTGGAGTTTCTTCAGTCGGGCATCATATGACATATGTTTGAGCCCCTTTATCCTTTTGGTGAGGAACTTTTGGGGTCTTTCCAACAGCTGCAGGTGTCTGGTAAGGTACATTCCGAATGGGGCGTTGTACTCAATCATTGGTCTGATAAGTGAAGAGTACAGGGGTACAATGACCTCTCCTGATCTGGATGTGAATCCCTTCATGATCAGGTGGGCAATGTAGAAGGTCTTCCTAACCACTTTGGCAATGTGAGTGTCAAAAGAGAGGTTACTGTCAACTTGGGTCACCAGGTCCCTGATAACTTTTTCTGTGTTTAATGGATTACCACCTATGTGGTAATTAGGGGTTACCTTGTTTTTCCCAAAGGGTATGACTATACATTTTTTGGCATTTAGCTTAAGGCCATGGCTCTGGCACCAGTTATCCATTTCTATGAGACCTCTCTGGAGGATGTCTGTGTCTGATGGAGTGTCAATTATGGTGCCCAGTTTGCAGTCATCTGCAAATTTTGTCAGCCACAATCCCCCTATGTTTGCCTGCACTTCAGAAAAATAAATGCCGAACAAGAGGGGGCCCAGGACTGAGCCCTGTGGGACACCACTCGTGACCGGCTTAGAATCTGACATGGCACCAGCAACTCTAACCCTGTATGTTCTGTCCTTGAGCCAGTTTGCAACCCATCTTGTGACATATGGGTTTACATCAAAGCTGGTGAGCTTTTCTATGATGCCCGAGTGGGGTATTGTGTCGAACGCTTTTGCTAGGTCAAGGTAGGCTGTGTGAACTGCCTTACCCTCATCAATGGCCTTAGTGACTGTTTCGAAAAAGCCGACCAAGTTCAAGAGGCAGGATCTGCCCTTGACAAAGCCAAATTGGGTAGGATCCAGTGTCTGTAGGTCCCCAATGTCTTTATGAGTTCCATTATGATCCTCTCCATAGCTTTGCAGACAAGGCTCGTCAAGCTTATGGGGCTGTAATTTCCAGGGTCTGTAGAAGCACCGCCTTTGTGGAGTGGGACCACAGTTGTCATAAGCCATTCTTTGGGTACGTATCCTGTAGTAAGGCTAAGATTAAACAGCAGCCTTATGTGTGGGTTTAGTTCCTCATTGAGTTCGTGTAGCACACAGCCGGGGACACCGTCCGGTCCCATTGATGCTGTGTTTTTTGCTTTAGAGAGAGCAGCTCTCACCTGGGCATCTGAGATGTTTGGGAGGCTAGACTCTGGTGGGATAGATATTTCTCCTTTTGGGGGAGGGAGGAGAAATTTGCACTGAACCTGTCTGCCAGTATGTTGGCAATGTCTGTGGGTTCAGTGATTTTTATCATTTTGGACTAATTCTGAGCATATCTGGGAGTTTCCACCCAGGTTTCTAACATAGCTAAAGAAGGCCTTATGATTGTCTTTTGTGTCATTAGCGATTTTTCTCTCAAAGTTGGCCTTGGATGATTTTATGAATGATCGTAGTTTTTTGCTAGTATTGATCAGAGATGCTTTCCCTTTTAGGGATTTTGCTCTGTCATGTAGTAGCTTTCTCCTCTTGTTGTAGAGTTTGTTTATGGCTGGGGTCCACCAGACCGGGCGCCTGCCTTTGGTGGAAAGGGTCTTGATTTTATTAGGGATTGCTTGATCCATACATTCCTGGAGGTGCACGTAGAAGGCATTTGTAAGGGTTTCAGCAGCGTGGGTTGTGGTTTCCACTGGCTCGGGGGCCTTGAAGGATACCACTCCAGTGTTAAGAAGTGTGAAGTTTGCTTTTGAGAAGTTCTTCACTGTGGGCTTTTTTGCTGGAGGTGGGGGCAGGATGTGGATCTCCAGTGAGATTAATTTATGGTCTGATCTCACCAATGAGGGATATACTTCCGGTGTGGAGCATTTTGTCCCCATGTTTGTGATGATCAGGTCTAGTATATTTTCTCCTCTTGTGGGAATGGTGACTAGTTGTTCCATAGCATTTGAGTTTATGAACTCAAGGAACCTTTGGGCTAGGGTGTTGGGGCTTGAGTAATGTTCCCAGTCTGTGTTTGGGTAGTTGAAGTCACCCAATATGATGGTGTTTGGAGAGACATTCATACTCTCCAGTGTCTTCAGGAAGGCTGTGTGGGTTTCCTGAGTTTGAGAAGGTGGTTTGTAGCATGTTACAAACTGTAGGGCAGTTTTACCTATGGTTAATTGCACCTGGATGGTCTCCGATGCTTCGTGCGTTGCCACTAACCTGGAGGTGTGGGTATCCTATATGAATATGGATACTCCCCCTCCTTTTGTGGTTCGGTCCAGATTTTGGGGCCGGAACACATGATATGAGGTATAACCTGATAGTGCTGGGGTGCTTTCAGGAGCCTTGAACCAGGTTTCAGTCACAGCACAGACATTGATGTTCTCCATACTGAGGAGGGCTTTGAGGGCGTGCATCTTGAGGTTTAGACTTCTGGCATTGAGCAGTATTACCCTTAGTTTTTCTCCATTTTTGTTTTCTAGGGCGGTAGGTTTATCGTTTGAGCCTTGCCTAAAAAATGCACTATGGGGGTGGCAAGAGCCTTTGCCAATATCCGGAAGCCCAGGGGTGACAGGTGCAAGCCGTCCCTTGCGACGCAGCGTGGCTTGTCAAGCATGTCATCCCAGGCAGACAGACATTGGATCCCCTTAGAATGACACCAGTAATTAAGCCAATTATTAAAGCTGATCATTTTGTCTCTGTATTGTGGCATCATTCTTGGTGAGGGTAGGATACTGCTCAGGGTCAGGGTCATACCGGCCTGGGCTACATAATCTGAGAAGCTCCTCTATGTCTCTTTTCATGTAGTCCAGGGAGGTACGTTTCAGGTCGTTCACACCGGCATGGACAATGACTGAGTCATACTTGTACTTGCTGTGGAGTGACCTGAGTGCTTGTGTTATGTGGCAGATTCTAACGCCTGACAGGCAGCTTACTGTGATCTTTTCCTTGTTCAGTCTGGTGAGTGGGACGTCAGTGTGTCTGACTATGGAGTCACCTATAACAAGTGTGTCTGGCATTGTGTTTGGCCTTAAGGGCTGTGACTATTTAGCACACTGACTTTGAGAACTATGTGTTGCATGTCTTATGTCTTGAGGTGGCAGTTGTTTGGGTGTCTGCTTTGGAGGCCTCTGTAGTTTTGGTAGATTTTTGATCAGTGCCTCCGAGTATGTCTTTGTGTGTTTGTTTTGCAGTTGTGATAGGTCTATGTGAAACTGGGTTTGTGGTGTGCGTGGTTTCCTTCTCCTCCTGGGTCTAAGTGAGTAATGCTGTTTTGGATTAGATTCAGAACACTATTGGATATTGATTCCAAATTTGATGACAGTTAAAAAAAAATGTATAATTATTTCTTGCTTCAGATGCTAGTTCCGTTAGTTTTGCTTAGCTCTTCCTGATGATAGTTTTTAGTTTGTGCTGATCTTTTAGATATAGCCTTTTTAATGTTGGCAGATTTAGGTTTATTGAAGAACTTTAGAATTTTCTTTTTCTTTTGTGATGGAGCTTATTTAGACTTGTGGACCACTAGGGTGGCTTGATTTTGAATTTTCCCGTATATCTTGTTTGTTGCGTAAATAGCAGCTGAAGTTGCATGAAGAACATAAAGATGCCATGCATTCTTAGGAGTGAGGAAAAAAAGTACCTGATGGTCTTGACATCAGACAGGTAACTAATGAGCTTTTGTTAGACATTCTTGGAGGCTGTAAACTGCTGTTCCTGAACAGAAAGAGGTGTTCTAGAACTGCAGCTGACATTTTGACTTCTGTGCTGTTAACACTCCAGGCCAGTTACATTGTCATACTGAATGTTCTTTTGCTTCAGATGATGTATTAACTGACCTCACAAAGGACTGCTACGCTCAGCAGTCATTTTGGATAGTTATGTTTTAGTTCATCTTTTAGAAATGTGACTTGTCTGCAGTATCCTCAGAATATGCATCGTTCAATTTTATGTACCAGTGTTCTCCTTACAAGTAATGATATGGGTCATGAATCAGTCTTTGGTTTAATGTCAGTCCATGATTAAGGCAATATGTTATAGAGAGTGAGAGACACTTGCACACTTTACAAAACTTGGTCCATTTTTCATTATCAGCCCACATTCATTATTTGTAAAATCTTGAAAAACCCTTGCAAATATGGGATTACAAAACTTTACTCTGCTGAGAATCGAGTTATGAAAACTACTGCTGTGAGGGGCACCGTTGTCGACTGTGCCAGAGCCACCCGTCCATAATATCAACTTTTACGGTCAACCAGAGACACAGACCTCCAGTATATTGGAAAATCGGGTTTTGGGTTGGTTTCAGTAAACCTGCTCTTGCAATGTGCTCCTTGTACGAGATTGCCATCTGCTGGCCAATCAACCTGTTATTTTTGCACTCATGTAAGTGTTTTAGCTTTAACAAAATCACAAGCCTATTTATTACAGAGAGGGCAACCTATGTGATTACTGTTGAAATTTGATGTAATCCATATGAATAAACAAATTCTATGAACCTGTTATTTCACAACAAGGCTTTTTGTTGCTAATCAAGTCCCACTAAAGAAAGTGGTTAAAAATAACCATAGACTGTTTGCAATTGTGTTCACATGTATGTCTCAGTCACCTATGAGACAGTTGTATCATATCTGATGGATTCCGTACCTGTTGGAAAGCCCGTTCTCCTTTGGTATTCAGTGTTCTGCCGTTCAGTTTTTCACATCTGACTCTGTAGTCTGGAGCTGATTGGTCTTTTTCGGTCAACCATTCTGTGACCCAGATTCATTTATTGTCTGAGATGCTTTTTGGCAGGATGGAGAAGCTGGAGATAATCCCAAAGAGAGACTCAGGAATTCCTCGTTGTAAGAACATCCTCTGGTGGAATCCAATGAATGTCCTTGGGTAGAGGGAGATAGTGAGATGCATTAAGTGTCGGAGGGCTATTCTTAGCACGTACATTGGGTGCTCATTATGTAGAAGCAAGTAGTGAATTCAACAGTTAACATTGTATGTGGTTACCATTATATATGAAAGTGTGGGAAGGAATAGCTTGGCCATACTAAATGAATAATACTGAATAGCTTGTGATGATTTTAGTGGGCAAAGATTTATTGCTAGGTAGAGGGAAGCGAGAAATTTGATTACTTAGGAGGTTTGGTTAAAAAAAGTGTGTCATATGGCTCGAGTCTAGAACTAATATTGGTGAATGTTAATATGTTCTACTGTAGATTGGCTGGACTTGATTTGGGTATATTTTGAAAGTGTGAGGATTTTAACTGCTGTTGTAAATAAGGCGATTGCATACTACTTGTGAATTTGCAGTGTCATGAGTATTCCCTGCACTCTGAGATGTAACAGGCTCAGATTTAATGTGTGTAAGTAGCAGGGGTACTGGGATGGGGGGACAAGTTGGGCAAAACGTACATTAAATGTATAACAGTGGCTTCCATAATTTGCTGCATTTTTTTTTACTGTAATTGCACTTCACTTTTTCAGAATGTTAGGACTTTCATTATTGGGTCTTAACACTTCCTGTGGAAACAAATGATTCAATTGTGATTCTCACAGGTGCTGATTTTAAGCATTCATAAGGAATTACGTAGTAATGTTTTTTTAATTCAATGCAAAATTGTGCTGCCTCGTTCAACATAGTAACTAAACGAAAATGATGACCTTGTGGGGGAAAATATCCTCAAAGCCAAAGCAAACTAATATAAGTGTAACTGTTGACTGAATGTCTACTGAGACTGTGTCCCTTGTCAAATAGCTGAGTATCACAGTAGTGGAAGACTGACTTTTCTGATATGCATCAGCCAAGCTACTACAGACACTAACTATCTAGGATTTACTGTACTTGATTTGAAGTACATTATTGCCACAGCCAGAATACCTCCTGTCCAAACTATACTTCTGCTAAAACTTTTGATCTGGTAAGGAGAATCAGTCTTAAATAAACAGGATTTAGCATGCAGTGTGTCGACAAGTTTGCATATACACCTCCCTTTCTTGTGATACCCAGTGTCCCACTTTCCTACCTTTTAAAGTATTTGGCTGGATTCTGATAGGCCAGTGTACTTGGTTTGTGCGTGTGTGGAACATTTCTTGTCCAGTCTTTTTTTGGTAGTTGTCAGCATAGGTTGGGTAATCTTCTTTCCCCCTCATTTTTTATTTCTTCTTGCTGAAAACTCTTTGTGTTTTGTAGGGAGCGTGTCTTTCTGTTTGGGTGTCGCAGCCATTTGTGACCACGCTTTTGACCTTGCCTGTTTTTGGGAGATATTTCCTCTGGTATTTTTTGTGCCTTAAGAGTAGTTAAGGTGCACTGCATTTCAAATTGTCACCCCAGTTTGGATTTCGGTTGCTCAGGTTTTTGCCTTAGTTTGGACCTTTTTCTGGCCATCGTTTAAGCCTCTGCAATTTCTGTTTTAAAGCCACTCTGATTATGACGGTTAAACTGGTTTCAGTAACCCTGCTTGGCTATTCTTTTTCTTAAATTTGTTATCTTAAGGTTCCTGTACAAGGGCAGGTAAAGTCTCTCTAAGGATTCCTTGGCAGTACTTCCACATCTTGTGTCTGTGGAGGGCTTCACGAAGCTTCGTGTCTCTCCATAGTTGACTGCATGTTTTTTGGCTTGAGGGGTCTTGGTGCCACTTCCCCTCTGGGTCATTTCTCTTTTTTTTTTTTTTTTTTTCCAGTCAGAAATTTCATGGACAATTATTTTTATAGAGCAGTGCGGTCAAGTTGCTTTGAACCCTCCCCTGTCTGTTAGGTCGGCATGCAGGTAGGAATACTTTTTTCTACTCCTGTACCTGAATGTCAAGAGTTCTTGGGTTCTGCACTGTCAGTGCTAGAACAGCATTTTTTTCACTCCCCCTTTACTAGCAATCCATCATTGACTTTTGCTGGCAGTGGGTGGTTAGATGTCTTTGATGTTGGGCCCCCTTCTTCCCACTTTGGATAGTTTTATTCTGCCTCAAGCTGGCCTGCATTTGGTTCAAATCATTCAGTATTGCTTATCTGTCCAAGATCTGAGCACTGCACTGTGGTCTCTTATTGGACCTTGCAGCTATTCTGCTGGCTCTGCTCTCCCTTAAGAATATGCTGCACCCAGTGCAAACCCTATCTTGTGCCAGCATTGCTAACATTAGTGGGGCAGATGCTGGCTGCCTACCAAATATAGGATTCAGAGATACTGGAGGTGTTGTGGCAGCATCAGCTGCTCTGTTTTTAAAGGTGTTTTCAGCATGCCTGTAATGCCGCAAGAGATGATAACAAGCACTGTGGTTCCCTGTCTTGAGATTTAGGCTCAATATCTTGCTTTTTGTTTGGCACTGTTTTATGAGTGGAGGATCTGGTTGTGAAGCCACCTGTAAGTGATTTATTTATTTATCATTTAGCTTGAAGGTACGACTTGGAACGAGCCAATTTTCAATGGAGGCCCTGGGAGAAACACTCCAAATGCATGTCTTTGTAACATGAGAGCAAACCGGAGCACCCGGAGGAAACCCACACGAACTCAGGGAGGACATGCAGACTCCACACAGAAGGCACCCCAGCTGAGAATCGAACTGGAGAACCTCTTACTGTGAGGTGACAACGCAACCGCTGCACCATCCATCTGAGTAACAATTTAAGCAGAGCAAGTGTTGTTTTTTTTTTGCTGCTTCTACAGTTATATGATTTCCTTCCTTGGAAGATTAATAAACCTTTGGGAGGGTTATCACTTTGTATTCTGCATGGTAAAATTTAGCATAATCTGTGGAGTCAGTTGTGTGGCTGTTTAAAACCATCAGTGCTCTTCACTCTCTCTCTCTTTGTTTGGGGAGTTGCCCTACACCCCATTTTCCTTGCCAGGCTCTTTCCCATCAGGCTAGTATTAATTAACAAGCACTGTAGGCAGTTCTACAATTATGGTGGTGTTGACTTGTGAAACATTGAGTGGGTCTATATTTGAGGAAAGTAGTGCTTTCCAGTCTTTTTGTGGTAGAATTTTGCTGCTTCTGTTAATCCTACCAGTTGGACTACTGTGATAACATCCCCTTTTGGAGGTCTCCATGGCTGATATGGACTGGCTTTTCATATTGCTGTTAGGACTCTAGCACCCTGAAGACAAGCACCGGTGATTCCAATTTCCGTGTTGCCAAAAGTAGGCCTGTGTTAGAAGTGTTTCTTACTTTTTTGCTGTTTTTAATTTCTCCACGTCTTTTGGGTTTCTAATACCATGATGGGAGTGGACCCCATTCCTAAGTCAAAGTACGATTAAAATTCATGAAATTAGTATTGTTTCACTCTTTGATGTCAGCCAAAAGTGCTTTTCGCAGCACCCACAATGTGCCCAGTAATGACTCCTCCTGCAATTCGTATGGTGTTACATGAATTGGTAACACATCTAAATACGATTGTAAATTCTTTTTTATAAGACTCGTTGCCCCTACTACTATTGGAGCTGTCTGGGTATCTTTCTTCCACATGGCTCTCATTTCTACCTATTTTATGACTTTGTGTCTCTCTGTATGCAAGACACTGTAGTCACTGGGTGTGGCGATTTCAAGGATCAGTGCTACTTTTGCCTTCTTTTCTTGGACCACTGTATCTGGTTTTCTAGCATCTATCTTTTGAACTGTTGGTATTGGGGATCCCATGTGATATAAACGTCATCATTTTCTATGATTCTTTGTGGCTCATGTTCCAGTGTTTTTCAGCCACTTCGATACCGTAATGTTTGCACAATCGCGCCACATTATTATGCCTTTCAGTATACAATCCCTCTGCCATTAGTGTGTCACAACTAGCAACGAGGTGTGTGACTGTTTCCAATTCGGTTTTACAAAACCTACATATGTCTGTTTCTCCCACATATTCAATGGACTTTGTAAACCAGTGTGTATGTTGCCCACTATCTTGGGGTGCCAATATTAACCTTTCATTTCTTGGTTTGAATTCATCTCTCCTTAACCATTCTGTGTTTGTTCTTGATCAACATCAGGCTTTTCCAGAAGTTTTCTATACTTGCAACTATATTTATATTTTTTCCACATTTCTTGCCTTCTAATCTGGTCCTTCACCTTTTATTCTTTCTTTTGTTTTTTTGGCACATTCAGTTGCTGCCTGTTTTTTTTATCTACTTCTGGTTTGATTTCCATTCCTGCTTGATGTCAACATGCTTCTGCTAAATTAAGCAGAGATGTCATCTTAGATTTATTCTCCTCATGTTTCAAAACTTTCACCACATTTGAATCTTGTGAGGTCAGAAAATATGTGTGGAGTCCAACGATTGCAGATCTGTACATGTAATCAATTTTAAGGAGGCCCATCCCTCCTCCTGAACGGGGAATATATAAGCTTGGTATACACTGATTTTTATAAATCATTTGGTAAGCATGAAGCATCCTTGTGTTAATATCCAGTCTAGCCAACACTTTTCGCGGCCAGTCAATCACTCCAAAACTGTAAGTTAGGACAGGAAGAGCAAATTGATTTATAGCTTGGATCTTGTTCCTAGATGTCAATGCTGTTTTCAGGATTTGTTTAAGTCTTCTAAAGTACTCTTTACTGAGGTTTATTTGCATTTGTTCATGTTTTATTGCTGATCCTTCATCAGTTCCCAAGTATTTATACACTCCCTCTTGCTTAAGTTCTTCTATATCACATTCTTGTCGCAAACTGATGTTTTCCTGGTGCTGCAGTTTTCCTTTTTTAAAGGTTGCTTTTGCACATTTATCAAGACCAAATGATATTCCACTATCATCTGAAAAAGTTTTGACAACCTGCAGCTGTACTTTCAGTTCCTCATCTGATGAGCTATACAGTTTTAAATCATCGACAAAGAGAAGATGAGAAGTCATTAGACTTTGTTGTTTTATAGGAGCCAAATTATAGCCATGGCCTAAGCTGTTAAGTAAACCGCTTAATGGATTAATGGTAAGGCAGAATAGCAGCGGTGACAGAGTCACCCTGGAATATTCCCCTTTGAATTTTTATCCCTGGGATAATAATCTGTCTGTTTTCATGGCTTAATTGCAAAGTGGTCTGCCACTGTTTCTTGGTTACTGTAATGTAGTCAATCAGTGTAGGGTGTATCTTATACATTTTTAAGCACTCTTTTATCCATGAATGTGGGATACTATCAAATGCTTGTAGTCAGTCCATGCCATACTTAAATTATTCCCCTTCTTATAGTTCTCCGCTATAACTTTATTTAACAACAAATGATCCTTTGTTCCATATGGCTTTTTTTTTTATTTCCCTTTTGTTCTATTGCCAGAATGAATGGCTATAAACTCTGTCGGCGTCAATTCTCGTGTATAGTTTATATGTCGTTGGAAGACAAGTTATTGGTCTATAATTTTTAGGATAGCTTGCAGGTTCACTCTTAAGTAAGAGCATTGTTTTTCCTGTTGTTAAGCAGTGTGGTGCGTGTTCGGGGTACGCATATAAATAGTTCTGTTCTTGTATGTGGATCTTCTTATGCATTTCTTGTGCAATTTGCCTAATGACATCTAAATTTCTGGGGGCCCAGGTTTTGGAATTAAATCCGAATTGACTGAGTAATCATCCTGCTCCTTATTATTGAAAACGTCTCCCTGTGTTAGTATTGTGCATTTTAGGTGTACTCAGACACTTTGTAGTACTAAATATCTTCCTAACAAACTGGCCATTCTGGAGAAAGTACGTTTTGGCTTGTGGTCTTGGTATGGGTTCATGCTTTATGTATCTCTGGACACCATAGGTTTAGTCCTCTTCATTGTGGGGTGACCTTTTTGATGGTCTTTGGGGCATGAACGGGTTATTCTTTTATTCCTACACATGTTTTTGGGCAGTCAGCATGTCAAGAGGTGGTATGTTTGGAACCTTCAGCTCTGGTATGCATGTGGTATGCCATGCCATTTCCTTACCATACTCTCCCTGATCTGTCTCTTCCTTTATAGCCTAAACTGTTTACCTTCCACAATATGCAGTCCTCAAGCTCTGAGTAGATGTGCCACAGGCTATGAGATAAGTCACAATTCTTCTTTTGTGCTTTCTTTAACTACCTACTGGGCATATCCTACCAGGAATGTTTGGAGCATGGGGTCTGTTCAAGTTTGTCCTTCCATGTGTACTTATCCTGAGGTGAGCCCTGGTAAGGAGGTTAACATAATGATTATTTTTCTTAAGTATCTGTATCCAAAAACCCACTCTTTCTTCTTCTTGAACCCCCCCCCACACACACACACACTGCTTCATCATAATCCCTTTCCATTTTGAATTGTAACATTTTGCTTGTGTTATGTATATGAGTCTCAAATGTGTATCTTTAAAAATATTCTTTCAAATCTGGTAGCCCTAAACCACCTTGTTCTTTTGGGAAAATCAGCTTATCCCATTTAATACTTGCCCTCATTACATTTGATGACCGGGAAAGTCCTACTGGACACAGGTCCATTTTCAGCGGAGGCCCAGGGAGAAAAGCTCCACTTAATACATGTTGTACAATACATAACTGTTGTACAATACATAACTGTGTTCCTAAGGCAAACAAACATTTAAAAAACATATTTAACATTTCTGCATAGACATAAAAAGTCAATAGCATCAGAATAAAAATTCAACATTTCTACATAGACATTTAAGTCAATACTATCAAAAAAACATGTTCATTGTTTGTCATAGTATCCATATCCATAAGTAAGAGCTTCCAGTTTCTCAGTTTAACTATCTTTTCTTTAGTTTCTTCCTGTGTATCCTTTGCTGCCATAACAGTAGCCTTTTTAATCCTTACTCCTAATTACTTCATGTCCCTATGAATGTGGCTGTTGCTAAACCAGTTATGTGTGGGTAATTTATTGCTGTAGCCTTTGTTTTATCTTAATTAATCTTGTATCCCAAAAAGACTTGAAACTTTCCTTTTGTGAATTTATCAGGTGCAAAATAACATCATCTGCAAATAAACTCATCTTTATTACCATAGCAGTTATATGCTTGCCTTTCCGATTTCCTTATTTTCTTTGCCACTGAATGTAAATATAAAGAAAACAACAAGGGAAAGAAGGGTACCCCTGCCTGGTACCTCTGTTCAAACACAACTTAATCAGAGAGGAACCCTCCCACTTTAATTCTTGCCTCTGTTTCTTCACTTATGATCTTAATTAACCTTATTATTGTGTCAGGGAGTGCAAATGCCTCCATTGCTCTGCTCGTAAAATTCCAGCTTACCCCGTTGAATGCATTCTCTGCATAAAGACATACCAACAACACTGGTATTTTCTGATATTCTGCTTCTCTCTGGATCATCATTGTTCTATTGATGTTAGGAAATGTTTGTCTCCTCTCCACAAACCACATTGATCAGTATCGGTCTGTTTTGGCAATATCTTTTCCAGTCCATTAGCTAGGATAGAGCTAAAAACTTTATACTCATGGTTTGGGTCTGTATGAAGCTGGGTCTGATGGATTTTTACTGTTTTTAGTAACCACAGCTTTTTTTCAATGTGTTGGTGCTTCACAACCGTTTAAAGTAACTGTTAAAGTCTTAGAGGTCTTTATCACTTTCTTCCCTCCTAACTTCGACATTTCCTTAGGAATACCACCTGCTACTGGCGATGGTCCTGAAACTTGATTATGCATCACCTGTTTTTATCTCATCTCTTCCTATCTTAACTGTTAGTTGTCACATCTCATGTGCCTCTCACCTTGGCATAATTAAGTCTTCCATAAATATTTCCATGTGTGCTGTTTGATTTCCACATTCCTCTGCTTAATAAAAATTTTCATAAAATTTCTGATATCTCTAATACCTCTATTGGACATCTGGTTATTTTTCTTGTTATATGCTCCCTAAGTTTGGCATCAACCCTTTCTACTTTCTGTTGCCTAAGTTGTGCTAAACGTTTTTGTGCTTTGGAGTTATCAAAAATAGTTGCTTAACAGCAATCTTTCTAAAGTTTTTTATATTATCCAGATACTACTTATTTTCTCTTTTGCACTGTGAATTTGTACATCCTCTTGTTCTGTGATATTCCACCTATTCTGTAATACTTTAACCTTTCTCGGAGTCTGTAAGTAACTCCTATTACTTGTTAATCAATTATTTCACTTTTTTATTTCTACCCTGTCTTTGAACTTCATTTTCACTTTGTCCCACTCATTAGCTAGAACTTCTGAAGATATTTGTATCTCCCCTAATAATTCTGGAACATTGTCCACTTCCTGTTCCTTAAATTCCTCTCATAACAGGTAAATGCGAAAGAACCAGTGTCTTATTTTTATCAGTGCATGATCTGAAATGGTTATTGGATGTGTTGAAACTTTAAATTAAATGCAGGTGTTCTTGTGAAATATAATTTCTATTTATTTATTTGTTTATTTGTATTTGTTTTCTGTGTTAGAGCACTCCCATGACCCCAAGGTATGGTGAGAGCTGCTGGTGCGGGCTGTAACACTCCCCTCCGGGGAGGGGAGCCACATTCCATAAAGTCTTTCCAGCCGACCTGCAGCTGGTCACGGTGCATTGCCATTGAGGAAATGTGCCCGTTGGTGGCTGGCATGCCCAGGGCCAGTAACCTAACCCCACCCAGTTACCTCTGTATAGTTTCATATCCTATTGAAATCTCATTTAGTCAAACCCAGTTATTGCACCTTGGAGAATAGTATGTAAATTCTGCCTGAGTTCCTCCTGCTGACATAACATCTTCCATGTAAAATATTTGTATAAATTTGTTCAGAAATGTGCATTCTATTTTTGTATTTTTCCTACTAGGTCCCCCTGATACATCATCACAATTGCAAATTAAGCTCCAGTCCCCACGTGTAAACAATATTCCCTGCTGAAGGCTGATTATTTCCCCCGATATTTTCTTAAGATCCATAATAGTGGCTTTTGGTGGACTATAAATACATGCCATTGTTGTAAACCTCCTCCCTTTCCAATAGCCCTTTACCACCACAAACCTACCATTATTGTCTTATTTTCCTTTGTGTCACTACTGGAACCCCAGCAATTAGTATAATTACTCTTCTTTTTCTTTGTCCATGATATTTCTGCTGAATATGCATTCTGAAATCCTTCCTTTTTTTCTTTGCCAAATGCACATGCTCATTTCTTTCCAAATGTGTCTCTTGCAGCATTGCTATTTGCACTTTGCATTTCTTAATTTAATTCAATAATATTTCCTTTTTGTCTGTACCTGTAAGACAATTTATGTTCAGGATAATATGTATATGTTGCCATTGTGATAAAAAGCTATTGTTCCCAGCAATTTATACATGACAGTTTTTTTGAATGTGGATTTCCAACTTTTGTGTTACATGCACGCACTAATGTTTGGCAGGCTGATCTTTTATACTGTTGTTTTTTCTCATCTCCACTTGAATCTATGGCACATTTTTCAGGACTTTTTATTTTAAATAAAAAAGTAAAAAAAACGTACAAAGACGTAGTAAAAGCCGATAAACTTTTTATTTAGCGCTTTCATCAACAATAAGTTATGACTTCTTCAGAATAAATTAATCTTCCACCAAAACACATTAAATAGTCATCAAAAAATGTATTTGCGTACTTAATACCTCTCAATTAAGCATTAAGACCTTCTATTTAAAGCTGCAGACTCCTAAAACCTACTATTTCTATGTATCTGGTCACATGATTAACACAGTAAAACAACTATGACTGTAACTGCTAAATTAAATACATAATAGCATTTGTAAATAATAAAACATTATATGTTGAATATTATGTATATATGCTGGTATTACAAATAAAATTCAGCTCTAAGTTTTAAATAACTAGTAAGGGATACTACTTCATTTAACCCAGGGGGACTAGTGGCATTCACCATAAGTTACCACATTAGCTCTTTGTACTCAAGAAATAAATCAACAGGTCCTCCTCTTTCATCCAACTCCACATGTTCAAGTATAGTAAATTTAAAACTGTGGTTGGAGAAATTATTTAAATGCTTGGCAAGCGCATTATTTAGGTTACCTTTACTAATGTCGTACATGTGCTGATATATACGTGTCCTGAAAGTAATTTTAGTCTTCACTATGTAATGTCAGTAACAAACCTGGCACACAGCGACATATACCACGTTTTTGGTTGCACAGTTACTTTTATGGCTGTATCTTTTCACACCATATTTTTTTATTTTAACACTTTCCCCCTCCAAAATAAACTTACATTGTGAACAGTGTCCACGTTTGTTCATCCTACCATTGTTTCTATGTTTCACACCTTCTTTTTTCTGTAAGATTGAGTACAAAGAGTCAATGTGGCAACTTAGTGTGAATGCCACTAGTCCCCCTGGGTTGAATGAAGTAGTATCCCTTACTAGTTATTTAAAACTTGGAGCTGATATGATGCCAGCAGATGTACATAATATTTAACATTTATTTTATTATTTACAAATGCTATGTATTTAATTTAGCAGTTATATTCATAGTTGTTTTAGAGTGTTAAAATCATGTGACTAAATACATAAAAATAGTAGGTTTTAATATTTTGGAGTCTGCAGCGTTAAATAGAAGGTCTTAATGCTTAATTGAGAGATATTAAGTATGCAAATGCATTTTTTGATGACTAATGTGTTTTGGTGGAAGATTCATTTATTCTGAAGAAGTCATAACTTATTGTTGACGAAAGCGCTAAATAAAAAGTTTCTCGGCTTTTACTACATCTTCAAAACTTTTTTTATTTATTTGGTTTGCTTTTCAAGAGTTTTGTATTGACTTTTTATTTTAAATGAAAACCCTCAGACTAAAAATGAAATGCATTTTCAGAACAACACTATCCCGTTAACTTAGAACAGACACAGAAAACTATGTACATCTTCAAAAAATGAAGTTTGACCCTCCACAGATATGAATGATTCCCCCAAATCGACAGCTACACCCATAGGCATTACCTAACCTAAAATTAAGGTTATCCATGCTAAAGTGCATGCTACAGCCTGTGTTCTACCTATACTGATTTTTGTTTGTTTTCTCGTGTCCCCCCTACCATATGTGAAAAAAACAGCTTGTATGCTCCAGAAAACATTAACTTTTAGCTCTAAGAAAATAATAAAAGTAAAACTAAATTTGTATGCTGTTCTGTTAAATTCGTTAAAGCACAAAGGCTGTTGTGGAGGCTGTTATCTCTTACTTCTTACAATTACAGACTTTATTTTTCAACTGAACTCCTTGACATTGTACTTTTAAATTTTGCATTTCTCCCAGCAAAGAATGTTCAGAACTCTCAATATTAATTGCTTGTGCCTGCAGATAGCTCGTCTTTATGTAAAAGTGGTCAGCAATGAGTCTTTCAGTTTCACTCAGAACAGAATGCAGCTGCCTTTTCAATTAACAAATCCTGCTATTGAATACAAGTCCAGTTACTTATCTGTGCTCTCATAAAATTAATAGTTTGTTCCTTTCCAATTTTTCTGGGTTTCAGTTTGGTCTGATCTAGCTAGAGTTACCTCTGCAGGGCTCTGATGTGTTTTTGATTGGATAATTTGAACTTTTGCTTGTTCCTGTTTCTCTGCCTTAAATAGCAAGTGTTTAAACCAGTTTGTGCTTGTTTGCTCAAAGCTGCAGTGAGTTGGGCCTTCTGCCCTTGCTCTGCTGTTTTCCAAAAATCTGCTCTGAGACTACAGAAGATAAGTGCTTATTTTCAACTGTTTTCTGCACTTCTGATTAAAACAATATTTACTGCATATCTATTTAAACTGTCCAACAGTATTTTAGGCTTAGTGAATTAAATCCTTAACTTGAAGGCTTTTGAGTTGCCCGCTTGTGCTATAAATTTGATATTGGACACTCCTCGTCCCATTCCATCAGCTCATTCTACTGAGTACAATGAGATCAGTTGTAAAGGCCCACTCCTTTAGCTTCTTAACCTTGAATTATATTCCGTCTCCTCACTTTCTACTTAAAAAAATGTATATATTGTACCTCTTCCTACTTTATTTTGCTGCTTGTGTTTAGGTATTCAACTGCATGTAGTTTGTTGCATTTATTACTGCTTGTTAGTAGCCTGATTAAATTGATGACAGTGTTCTTCTGAATTGCTGCTTTGTTTGAGCTGTTTTTACTGTTGTGTTTGTGAGCTAATCTATCACGTTTGCACTGCTTAAAGCAATTTACTGATAACTGTATTGTATTACTGTTTAACTGTATTTCATTGCTATTTACTTCAATTCATTACTGTTTAACTGCATTTTACTGCAATTCATTACTGTTTAACTTTTTTTTTCATACTGTGAGTTCTGCTTTTGTCTGTAAGTGGTTAATCTGTGTTTTTGTGAGTTTTATTGTGTTCTTAACCCTTAAATTGACATAGTCTGGATATAGGTTTGCTGCATCCAGAGTAGTTTGTTTTTGCCTTCTGTGTTTCTGGCAGCCATCTTGTGTTGGTAGGGGTCTACTCTCTGCTAGTGAGAATAGCAGGGCTGCCTGGATCTTGTCCTGCACAAGCTGATCGACTAAGAAAGCAGGGGCTAGCAGGATTGGCTAGATTTCTGTTACTAGAATCTTCTATTTTTTGTATTTGAGCTCATTTGGGCTTGTTTGCACATCATGCACTGCAGCTGCAGTGGTTTTAACCCATTGTGAGGTATTCCAGCTACAAATTTTCCCTTAGTAGCACTTGTGTGATCACTTAGTAATACTCCTCTTAGACCTTCCACCCTTAGTTCTCTCTGACCTCTCTCCCTCAGATTCTGACAAATATGGATGGACAATTTTCTACAGCTTCTCTTGCCAGTCTAGTTGCTATGGGCATCCTGAGACTGTGTAGCAACTACTTCATGTACATGGACAACCCTCTACTACTACCACCTAAGAACAAAATTTGTGAGAGATGCAACTACATTAAGAACCTAGAGTCAATGCTGTCTTCCTCACAACCCAGTATATCTGGGATTGAGAAGGTTGTCAACACAAACGCCACACCTCAAACACCACCCACACATATACAACACACACCCACATATGCCAAGGTCCTCAACAAAAACACACCCAAACAAAATAGACTTCCGAGGCAAAAACACATGCGAACTCCACTGCCCACCAAGACACCACACATAGTCTGCACGCCTGTGTCTCATAGCCACTAAGGCCTAACCATAAACCCAACGTATTAGTCATGGGAGACTCCATTGTGAGACACACAGAAGTGCCCCTCACCAGGCTGGATAAGCAGAAAGTCACAGTTAGTTGTTTGTCAGGTGCCAGAGTTCACCATATTACCCATACACTCAAGTCTCGCAACAACAGGTACTGTTATGACTCTGTTATAGTCCATGTTGTCATGAATAACTTGGGATGTACCTCCCTGGACTATATAAAGAAAGAATTGATTGAGCTCGCTGAATGTCTGTCCAGGAAGGTATGTTCCTAGCCTTAAGTAGCATTCTAATGTCACCCAGAATGATGCCTCAATACAAACAGAAAATGATTGACTTTAACAATTGGCTTAGTTTTTGTCATTCCAAGGGGATCCAGTACCTGACAGCCTGGGAAGACATGATTGACAGACCACAATGCTTTGCCAGAGATGGCCTGCATCTGTCTACTTTGGCCTTCAGGCTTCTGGCAAAGGCTCTTGCCTCCCCTATAGTGCCTTTTTATGCAATGCCATGAGGTCAAACATACCAACATGAAAATGTTATCAAAATGCAAATTAAAGGTCATGGTGCTAAACTCTAGGAGTCTAAACATGAAACTGCACTCATTGTGCAAGCATTCTTAACCCTGGAAGATGCTGACATTTATGCAGTCACAGAAACCTGATTTGTAGCTGTGGAGAGCACCCCAACCATGCCAGGTTACTCATCCTAATCCTATCATACATTCAGACACCAAACCGTGGGCAGCAAAGCAAAAGAAGGTGGAGTTGCAGTATATGTTAAAGACATACACACCTCCAGGCTGGTCAAACAGCATGACGCACAGGATACACTCCAGGTGCCGTTAACCCTTGACAAGACCTCTATTCAAATCATAGCTAGCTACAGGCCCCCAACTTTGACTCATGCCCACTCCATCTATCTGGACCTCTTTTAATCTATCAAGATTCAACCCTTTAGGCTGATCCTGGGCAACTTTAACTATCCAGCCATAGATTGGAAGAAGTACTCATGCCAAAACACAAATGCCAAGAGATTCTTTGATTTCATCAGTCGATGCCTTGGGCCAGTTGGTCGACACCCCCAAAAGAGGTGATAATATCTTGGACTTGGTGTTAACCAGCATGAGTAAACACTGCAGCATTCCTACAGTGTCATCCTCCCTGGTAAGATCCAACCACAAAGTGGTCACTTTCAAAGTCACCATCTCCCCTGTCTCCCCCAGCTAGGGTCAAACAAAAAAAAAATTTCTCCAAAGCTGATTACATCCTCCCGATCGAAGGTATAAATAGCTTCTCAGCCCCTACCCCCTCTAGAGGAACAGGCACATATGTCCAAACCTACACCAAAGTACAATATGATAATTTATATAGTTGCATGGAATCAGGGAAATCCAACAGGACAAAATTATCCTCCTCATTGAAGAGCAGACCTGCCTGATGGGCTATAATAGAAGGAAACAGTTGCTGTCCAGGACCAAGAAGGAGCAGATGCCTAATTGGAAACAATCTTTCCTTAGCATGAACAAGCAAATAAGAGCACTAGTGAAATCCTCCAAAGCAAACCAAGTCCAAACTGGCCACATCAACTAAAGACAGTCATAAGGCCTTCTTCACATATGTCTGCAATGTCAAAGGAAGTGCTCAGAACTGGTGCATTTAGGTGAGTTGGTGTTTCTTCAGATGGTTTGTGTGTGTTTTGCAGCAGCCTGCATCTACACATGTTCCTGTTCCTATAGAGGGGGTAGGGGCTGTGAAGCTATTTATACCTTCCCTCAGGAGGCTGTAATCAGCATACACTGTTGGGAACTCCTGGGTTATGGCTGGTGTGATTCTCAAACAATCTGGAAATATATCACTGATTGATACGTATATTTCTTGGCATTTTAACCTTTCAGAGTTGTGCATTGTCTTAATTTTGCCTGACTGAATTATTTTATATATTTTCTGGCATTGTTTTATGTTTCTCATCTGTCCTGAAACAGTTTTTTCCCCACTTCCTCTCACCCTATTCTTGTAGAGTTTTTGCAGTTGCCCACCCCTACTGTAAATTTGATTTGGGACACCTCTCCCAGTCTGGTGTTCACTCTACTTAATACAGAGAGAACATTTGAGAAGGCCAACCCACTTTAGGTTCTTAACCTTTGCTCCTCCTTCCTTTCTCCTTGCACTTTACTAAAAAAGAAACAAAATGCACTTTATTTTGCTTTTGCCTCTTCTTAAAAGTACTCAATTGTATTTATTCTGCTGCATTTATTACTGCTTGGTAGTAGCCTGATTAAATTGTAACTTTCATTCTACACCTTTTGGTTTAAGCACTTGGGCTTCATACCAGTTGTTTTACATTAAGAAGGTTTGTGGTCTGCACTGTTGTTTCAGGACAGGTAGCCTACATCCTTCTAAACTGGAAATTACTGATTGAAGGCTCAGTGTCTGTTATTCTAAAAGTGTATTAGTTCTGGTGTAAGCACTTGGACTTCAGGCCAGTTATTTTACATTAAGAAGGTTTGTGGTCTGCACTCTTGTGGGAGGAGAGGTTAGATTCTGCCCTTCTGAGCTGGGAATTTCTGGTTAAAGGATTATTGTACCTGCTTATTTGAACTGTTTCTTTCTGAAATTAGTGCACCTTGTTTGCTGTACTATAGACTAGATTCAGGCATGCTGAATCTAGCTTAGTTTGTATAACTTGAGCACTAATCCAGGCCATCTTTTTTGGAAAAGGTTCCCCTCCACCCTAGTGGCAGGAGTGTGCAGTTAGAACTTGTCTGATTGAAGACTGTTGGAACAGGGCTCAGGTTTGAGCTTTTTTACTGGTTAATTGGGTAATTTGTTTAAATCAGTTTGCTAGTTTTCTATTTTTATATATAAAAAATTTGCACTTTATTCATCTGCTTTTACTGTATTTGTGTTTCTTCCTACTTTATTGCATTTATTCTGCTGCATTTATTACTGCTTGTTAGTAGCCTGATTAAATTGTAACTGTTATTCTAAGCCTTTGGTTGAAGCACTTGGGCTTCAGACCAGTTGTTTTACATTAAGAAGGTTTGTGGTGTGCACTGTTGTGGCAGGACAGGTAGCTTTCATCCTTCTAAGTTTGGAGTTGCTGATTGAAGGCTTAGTGTCTGTTATACTAAGGGTGTATTAGTTCTGGTTTAAGTACTTTGGCTTCGGGCCAGTTATTTTACATTACGGAGGTGTGGTCTGCACTCTTGTGGGAGGAGAGGGTAAATTCTGCCCTTATGAGCTGGGAGTTTTTGGTTAAAGGCTTATTGTGCCTGCTTATTTGAACTGTTTATTTCTGAAATTGGTAAGCATTGTTTGCAGTAGCACAGACTAAATTCAGACCTGCTGAATCTAGCTTTGTGTAACTTGAGCACTAATCCAGACCATCTTTTTTGGAGAAGGTTCCCCTGCACCCTAGTGGCAGGAGTGTGCAGTTAGAACTAGTCTGATGGAAGACTGCTGGAGTGGGACTCAGATTTTAGCTTTTTATTGGTTAATTTGTTTAAATCAGTTTGCTTATTTGCTACTGTTATATTTAAAAAAAAAACACTTTATACATCGCCGCTTAGCTAGTTTATTAAAAAAATACACTTTATACATCGCAGCTTAGCTAGGGTTAAACTATTCCTGGCGCCATAAAGTCTGCTCTTCAAATTTTCCCTTACAACTAGCCAGTTTTTTGGTTTTAGCACTCAAATCTGTTTCTTTGAGCTCAGCACTTGTTCAGAACTCGTAAGCACTAAATAAGCTACAAATTACATCATCACTTAACTTTCCTCACTTGTTTAGAGGAAAACAGTTTTCAGTACTTAATAAATTAGCACCTATCCAGGCATGTCTAAGGGTCAGCTCCCGGTGTTTTCTCCTGTCTACCTGATGAATCTGGGCATCTTGGGGCAATGTAGCAATTGCCTCGTGTATACAGACAACCCTCTCCTCCTACCACCCAACACTACAACCTGTGAGAGATGCACTTAACTGGAAGCAAAGCTGTCTTCACCCAAGACTGGACTAGACAGTCAAGAGGAGAAGGTAAACACTTGCACCACACCACACTCATCACATCACTTCCGGCTTTTCCCGGTTAGGGGTTGCCACAGCGGAACTCTGGTCCTCTCATGATTAGCAGTGGATTTTTACGGTGCCAAGTTGCCAGCCCGATGCCCAGCCTTCAACGAAGGCACGCTTGCACCTACCTGCATGTCTTTTAACGTCACTTGACCGCGGGGAGGACATGCAGACTCCACACAGAAGGCATTCCAGCCGAGACTCGAATGGGAAAACCTCTTGCTGTGAGGCGACAACGCTAACCTCCGCACCACCGTGGCTTGGTTCACCGCACTCATCACATAGTCCAGTCCCTCAAAACCCACACCACCAAAACACACACATAGCAACACAAAATACACAACTACATTCGCAGAGGCTCTCAATAAAAATCTGTTCAAGCAACAGAGACCTCCAAAGCAGAAACGCATGCAACCTCCACCCGCAACTCAACCCAAATGACACATAGCCCACAAACTCAGTGTGCCACTCAACCACAGCCCATAAGGCATAACAACGTACCCAACACTCAAGTTATAGATGACTCTATAGTCAGGCACACTGATGTTCCACTCACAAGGCTAAACAAAGAGAAAGTTACTGTCAGTTGCCTGTTGGGTGCCAGGTCCGCCACATAACACATGCAATCAGGTCACTCCACAACAAGTACAAATATAACTCTGTCATTGTCCGTGTTGATGTGAATGACCTGAGACCTGCCTCCCTGGACTACATGAAAAGAGACATGGAGGAGCTCTCCGATCTTGTAGCCCAGGCAGGTATGACAGTAGCTCTGAGTAGCATCCTGCCATCACCCAGAATGATACCACAGTACAAGGACAAAATAATTGACTTCAGCAATTGGCTAAGCTTCTGGTGTCATTCTAAGGGGATCCAGTATCTGTCTACTTGGGATGACATGGTCGACAGACCACGATGCTTTGCCAGAGATGGCCTGCACCTGTCGCCCTTGGGATTCCGGATACTGGCTAAGGCTCTTACCAACCCTATAGTGCCTTTTTTAGGCAAGGTTCAAATGACAAATTCACCACTGTAACAGGTACAAGCAAGCAAAATCTGAGGGTAATGCTACTCAATGCGAGAAGTCTAAACCTCAAAATGCATTCACTAGAGGCACTCCTTAAAATGTAGAACATTGACATCTGTGTAGTGACAGAGACCTGGTTCAAGGCTCCAGAAAGCACCCCTGCATTACCAGGCTATATTTCATACCACACCTTTCGTGCCACCTAACCTGGACCAAAACACTAAAGGTGGAGGCGTGTCCATATTCATTAAGGATATCCACACCTCCAGGCTAGTTGCTCAGCATAATGCATCCTAGATTATCCAAGTGCAACAAACTCTGGGCAAGACCGCAATCCAAATTGTTACTTGCTACAGATCCCCCACCATGCCCCAGGATTCTCACTCCTCATTTCTTGAGACACTGGAAAATATTAGGGTACAAACCAACACCCTAATAATGGGCGATTTTAACTACCCCACCATTAACTGGGAAAACTACTCGTGTACCAGCTCTTCTGCTCAACGTTTTCTGGAATTCATAAATTCCAACGCCTTGGATCAACATATCCACACCCCTACCAGGGGCAGCAATATCTTAGACCTGGTCATTACCAACATGGGCGACCAGTGTTCCACACCAGAGGTCAATTCCTTAGTGGTCAGATCCGACCACAAGCTAATCAGCCTAGACATCCTCCCCCACCCCCCAATTAGGGAAGCCACCTTAAAAAAATTCTCCAAAGCCAACTTCAGGCTTCTTAAGACAGAAGTGGCAAACTTCATGACACCCATGCAGACGTACAATAGAGATACAACTCCTGAGTCCTACACAAATGCACTTTATAAGCACTTACACCAGTGCATGGATCGTGCTACCCTAACAGAACCACGATGCTGTCCTCCAAAGAAAGGAAGCCAATCTGGTGGTCCCCTGCCATAAACAAACTCTACAACAGAAGAAAGAAACTGTTGCAAAAAAAGAGTAAAATCCCGTGACTAGAAGAACTCCCTGGTCAGCCTCAGTAAGAAGCTGAGATCCCTCATAAAATCCTCCAAAGCTAGTTATGAAAACAAAATCACCACTGATTCTAAAGACATCCACAAAACATTCTATAACTGTGTCAAGAATTTCAGTGGCAACACTTGATCTCCTCTGAGTTGCAGCACAATGGCACTAAATATGTAGAACCATTTGATATTGCCAAAATCCTGGCAGATAGGTTCAGTGCTAACTTTACCCCCCCCCCCCTAAAGAGCCCATCTCTATACCGGAAGAATGCAAAGTTCCTGTAATCACGGCTGCGCAGGTAAAATCTACACTGTCCAAAGCCAAGAACACAGAATCTATGGGACCAGACAACATCCCAGGCTGCATTCTACACGAACTACAGAATGAACTGGCACCCCACCTAAGCACCATGTTCAGTCATAGCCTCACCTCAGGCTTTGTGCCCACTGAATGGCGCACAGCGACTGTTATCCCACTCCACAAAGGGGGACCCACCACGGACCCCAGGAACTACCGCCCCATTAGCCTGGTCTGCAAGGCCATGGAACGTATCATCATGGAACTTATAAAACAAAGACATTGATAATCTCTAAACTCTGGACCCCACCCAGTTCGGGTTTGTAAAAGGCAGATCATGTCTCCTAAACCTGATTGACTTCTTTGAAGCAGTCACCAAAGCCGTAGACGAGGGTAAGGTGGTTCACACAGCCTATCAAGATTTTGCCATGGCGTTTGACACCATCCCCCACTCTGGAATTATAGATAAACTCACTAAGCTAGGTATAAATCCCTATGTCACAAGATGGGTTGCCAACTGGCTCACTGACAGAACCCACAATGTGAAAGTAGCAGATTCCAAATCCGACTTCAGACCAGTGACAAGTGGAGTATCACAGGGTTCAGTCCTGGATCCTCTCCTGTTTGGTATCTACTTTTCTGAAGTACAGGCTAATACAGAAGATTTTGGCTAATGAAGTTCGCAGATGACTGCAAACTAGGAGCCATAATTGAAACTCCTAATGATGTGGACATCATACAAAAGGGCCTCACTGAAACAGATGCCTGGTTTCAAAGCCTGGCCTCAAGCTCAGTGCCAAAAAGTGCATTGTCATCCCCTTTGGTAAAAACTCTATAACCCATGAGCTACCACATAGGTGGTCATCTACTTAACACTGAAAATGTGATGAGACCTTGGGACACAGGTGGACAGTAGTCTCTCTCTTGATAATCACATCGCCTCAGTAGTCAGGAAATCCTTCTATGTGACACACCTCATCACAAAAGGTTTCTCATCCGGGGAAAAAGAGGTAATTGTTCCCCTCTACACGTCACTCATTAGATGCATTATAGAGTACAACACCCCTTTTGGTATGTACCTCACAAGACCTCTACAACAACTGAAAAGGCTGCAGAAATGCCTCACAAAGAGGATTACCAGCCTCAAACAGATGCCCTACACAGACCGTATCAAAAAACTCCAGCTTTACTCTGTTGCAATATCGCCTACTCAGAGGCGATCTCTGCCTAACATACAAAGCTGTGTCAAACCCAGAGCTGTTGGGCATGCTCCACTTAAAGAAATCCCAATCACTCCGAGCTACATGCTCTCGGGACCTAAACCTTGTCACCACAATAAACAGAACATGCTGGAGGGATAGATTCCTGTCACAGAGTCTTCCCATACTCTGGCACAAACTACCTATCTATATCAAACAAAGCTCCTCGTTAACACTCTTCAAGAAAAATCTTGATGATTGGCTGGGAAATAGGAAATTCACCCTAGGATCACCTCTGTGGCTCTGCTCAACAGGGGCACAGGAAAATATTTTCTTGGGTGCCGAAAGCCAGGGTACCTTTTTGGCTAGGCTTGTATAAGCCCTAGGGCCGATAGCCTAGTACATACCTATGAACCTATAAACGCCACATTTGCAAATGCCGTAGATATAGCCAACCTACTGGCAGACAGGTTCAGTGAAAACTTCACCTTCTGTCCTCCCATCAGTAAATCAGGACATTCCCAGCACCTGCCCCCCCTCCTCTTATCTCTAGGGAGTACGTCATCACCCCCCTCTCAAAGTCAAAAAATACAGCCTCCATGGGGACCAGATAACATCCCAGGCTGCATCATGCATGAAAGTCCGTAAATATCCAGGAACAAAAGGCAACTCGGAGAGCAGAAAATGACTGAGTTCAACAATTGGCTAAGTTTCTGGTGTCATACTAAGGGGATCCAGTATCTTGTCTGCCTGGGATGACATGACTTGACAGACCTCGATGCTTTGCCAGAGATGGCCTGCATCTGTTACCTCTGGGCACCCGGACACTGGCCAAGTCTCTTGCCACTCCTATAGTACCTTTTTTAGGCTGTGTTCCAAAGACAGATTACCACCGTAACAGCTACAGACAAATGCAATCTGAGGGTCATGCTGCTCAGCGCTACAAGTCTAAATCTCAAAATGCACTTGCTTGAAGCACTCCTTAAAATGGAGAACTTCGACATTTGTGCTGTAATAGAGACCTGGTTCAAAGCTGCAGAAAGCACATCTACACTACCTGTAACTCATTCCACACCTTTCGGCCCCAGAACTTGGACCGAAGCTACAAAGGTGGTGGTGTTTCCATATTCATAAAGGATGTGCACACCTCCAGACTGGTAGCCAAACGTAACGCATCAGAGATACTTCAGTTGCAGCTAACATTGGGCAAGACAGTAATTCAGGTCATAGCCTGCTGCAGGTCCCCAACCATGTCCCAAGACTCACACTCCACATTCCTAAGCACCCTGGAGAATATTAGGGTCCAACCTAACACTTTCATACTGGGCAACTTGAACTACCCCTCCATTAACTGGGAAAACTACTCCTGCACCATTACACTTGCCCAACGCTTCCTGGAATCCTTTAATTCCAATGCCCTGGACCATTTCATTCTTATACCCACTAGAGGTAGCAACATCCTTGACCTGGTCATTACTAACCTGGGCGACCTTTGCTCTACACCAGTAGTCAACTCCTCCCTGGTTAGATCCAATCACAAACTAATCACCTTGGAAATCCACATCCCCCCTCCCAGCAAAGGTAACCACTGTGAAAAACTTCTCCAAAGCTAACTTTGTGCTCCTAAAAACAGAGGTGGCTAACTTCACTGCACCCATGCAAATGGAGAATAGTTGCATGACCGCCGAATCATACACCATTGCGCTGTACGAACACGTACACAAATGCATGGATCTCGCCATACCCAATAGAACCAAGACGCTCTCTTCCAAAAAAGGTAGCCAATCTGGTGATCTCTTGCCATAAACAAACTCTAGAACAGAAGGAGGAAACTGATGCGGAATAAGGTGAAATCCCAAGACTGGAAAAACTCCCTTATCAGCCTCAACAAAAAGTTGAGATCCCTCATCAAATCCTCTGAAGCTAGCTATGAAAACAGAATTTCAGCAGATAGTAAAGACAACCACCAGGGCTTCTATAGTTATGTAAAGAATTTCCATGGCAATACCCAGATTTTCTGTGATCTACTGCACAATGGTACCTCCTATACTGAGCCAACAGATATTGCTAATATACTGGCCGACAGATTCAGTGGCAACTTTACCCATCCCCCCCCCCCCCCCCAAGGACCAGTCACAATACCAGTAGATTGCCAGGCACCCAGTGTTACTGCTGCACAGGTTAAAACAGCACTGTCCAAGGCCAAGAATACAGCTTCTATGGGACCTGGCAATATCCCTGGCTGTGTTCTACATGAACTACAGAGTGAACTGGCACCTCACTTGTGTGCCCTGTTCAATCACAGCCTCACCTCCGGCTTTGTCCCTACCAAATGGCACACTGCTACAGTCATCCCTCTCCACAAAGGAAGAGTGACTACAGGGAACTATCACCCCATTAGGCTGACGAGTCTGATATGCAAAGCTATGGAACACATTATCATGGACCTAATAAACAAGGATATAGGGAATGTCCAAACTCTGGATCCCACACAGTTTGGTTTTCTGAAGGGTAGATCATGCCTGCTCAACCTGGTTGACTTCGAGTCAGTCACCAGAGCTGTGGATGAAGGCAAGGTAAGTCATACAGCCTACCTTGATCTGGCCAAGGCCGTTGTAACCATTCCCCACTCAGGAATCATGGAAGAAACTCACTAAGCTAGGCATCAACCCTTATATCACTAGGTGGGTTGCAAACTGGCTCACAGATGGAACCCACAGTGTGAAAGTAGCTGACTCCAAGTCAGAATGCCAACCAGTCACGAGTGGAGTCCCACAGGGTTCGGTCCTGGGTCCTCTCCTGTTTGGTATTTACTTCTCTGAAGTCCAGGCCAACATGAAGGGACTCTGGCTGACAAAGTTCGCAGACAATTGCAAGTTGGAAGCTGCTATTAATTCCCTTAGTGATGCTGACATCCTACAGAAAGGCCTCACTGAGACTAACGGCTGGTGTCAGAACCATGGCCTTAAGCTCAATGCCAAAAAATGTGTCATAATTTCCTTTGGGAAATACCAGGTTCCCATGAATTACTACATCGATGGTAGTCCACTGAACACAGAAGGCATTATAAGAGGTCTGGGAACACAGGTTGACAGCAGCCTCTCTTTTGACCATCACATTGCCACTGTGGTCAGAAAGCCCTTCTATGTGGCACATCTCATTACTGAGGGTTTTGCATCCTGGAAGAAAGAGGTCATTGTCTCCCTCTACTCTTCCCTCATTAGGTCATTCATAGAGTGTAATGCCCCATTTGGCATGTGCATCACTAGACACCTGCAACAACTGGAGAGGCCGCAAAAGTACCTCACAAAGAGGATCCCAGGCCTTAAACACTTGTGTTATATGGACGACTCAAAAACCTCCCAACTATTCTCTGTCTCATATCGCCTGCTTAGAGGTGATCTCTGCTTGACTTACAAAGCCATGTCTGACCCAGCTCTTGTTAGAAATGGTACATCTAAAGAAATCCCAATCCCTCCACACCGCACACTCCAGAGACCTCAACCTCATTACCACAATCAACAGAACATGATGGAGGGACAGGTTCATAACCCAGAGACTGCCTATGCTATGGAATAGACTTCCCATACATGTCAAGCAGAGAACCTCACTTGCCCTCTTCAAGAGCGATCTTGACGAGTGGATGGGAAATAGAAAATTCACCCTGGGGATCACTCCAATGGCTCTACTCGACAGAGACACTGGGAACTAAGGTCGGGTGGCATGATGCCAGGATAATCCTATGGGCTAGGCTTGTAAAGGCTCCAGGGCTATTAGCCTAGTACACACCTATGAACCTTGTTGTTGGGTGTGAAAAATTTATGGGAGAGGGCCTGTACACTGAAAGTCACAATAATATCAGAAGATTGTTGCATTGGGGGTTATGCAAACATTACAGTATAGAAAAAGTTGAGAAGCATTGGAAACATGAACCACAAACCAGTACAGAGAATGATCACGTGTACATTACCGATTACCAACTGTTCAAAAAACAGGTACAAGAAACCAGATGTAACTTCCATGAAAAAACAAAAGTGTCATTGATCGTTAAAATTATCACACCTAGCAATTGCAGTATCTCCTGTACAGAGAGTCGTAAATTCTCAGGATGTGCAGGCCAAAATGGAAGCAATGTTGAGGAAAGATGCTCAGACAGTTCCAGTAGTAGTAGGGGCAATGGGTCTAATAAAAAAGAATCTACAGTCTTATTTATCCATGCTACCAATACATTTAACTCTGTATGAATTGCAGAAGGATTCCATTCTGGGCTTTTTGCAGATGCTGAGAAGAGCAGTTTTGGCTAACATCAAAGCTTGAAACAATAATAATTTCATGATTTGTATTTATACCCTGATTTAGGAATGGGGTCCATTTCTGTCATGGTATTAGAAACCCAAAAGATTTGGAGAGGAGGAGAAAAAAAAGGAGTAACTTGTAGTTTTTGCAAAATTCCTTCCCACGTTACTTTTTACCACATCTGTGAGTTATATATAGCATACTTAAGAAGGCTGCCTGCACCCATAGCATGAGGCAGCTGGGCAGTGCTCCACTTTCATGCTAGAAATCCAGGACAATCTTTCAGTGGCTTTTACTATTCACTGGACAGTTCCCATTGGATACCATAGCTTCTGCATGAGCTATGCAAGGCCCAGTTGTTGCTTATTGTGAGCAAATGGACTGTGCAGTGAACCTCTCTTGTCCCGTAAATGGTGACCATGTAGATTCTGGGAGATTTTTTGTTCAGTCTTGGAATCTCAGTATCAGATTTACTTTTAATGTCGTACTGATGGCAAGTAGATTGATATCCTGATTCAGTATCAGGGGAGGCTGGGCCCTTTCCCCACTTCAGGTGGTTGCAGATTTACAAGTGGGTTCCTTTCACTATAGCCATTCCTGGGTTGCTCATTGGAGTTTGTCATGTGTAGGCACAGGCCTATGGCCTGGGACTACTAATTATTGCATAAAAGCTGATAATCGGTCTTCTGCAGTCCTTCCCAGATCCAGGTATGAACCTCAGGTTATCCCCTCCATATTTAAACTTTTGGAAAAAGCATGTTAGAGGCATCTCTGAGCAGGACAGATGCTGGTTCCTTTTCCTGGGACTGAGAAGAGATAGAAACCACTGACTGCTCAGTTTTCTTTAGAACATTACTTCAGATTGTTAGAAGTTCTATTTACTTGTGTGTGCTCAGCAGATCTAGTTCTGATTCCTGTGTCAGGAGGGGCACTGACCCTTATATATTTCCTGGGATTTTCCCAAACTCATCTTAAGCCTGTATGGGTATTATCCACTGGGAGCTCACATGGGTAATGTTTCAGGTGGATCATTAAATCCATACAAAATGTTGGTTCTCATATACAGCTCTAGTCCTTTACAACAAATGTAGAGACCACCAGGAGAAGCTGGTTCTCTGTTGTGATATCACTTGGGCAAATGGACTCTGCAGTAGTATTCTTTAGACACATAGGCTGTGGCCATGTGGATTCTCAGCCATTTTGTTGGGAGTGCCTTTAACCGTTCAAAGTAAAGTGGTTGGGTGCCATAACTAGGCTAAAGTTGTCCCTAACAGCTATGTTCTCTTTTCTTAAGCCTTGGAAAACCTTAGATCTATATCACGTTGAAGTGTGAGGTGATCCTCCAGACAGGGACGGGTGATGGATTTCTGCTGGGCAGGGACTGAGCACGTTTTCTGCTGGACAGTGAAATACAGGCTACTTTTGCATTGTCTAGCATCTTGGTACACTTTTTAAGTGTCAGGCATTGAAAGGACAGTACACTGTCCTCCATATTGAGATTTTCCTCAGCTCTTGGCCTGTTGCTGTTGTGAACCTTCCTGGCAGGGCTGTATTAAGACATAATTTGGGGTCAATTTGTAAGGTATTGTAATTTGCAAGTACTGACTTGTATCTTGTTGGTTAATAAAGAATGAGTCTTTCTTACATAACTCAAATGGAATGTTATAAATCAAAGTGGAAAAGGATGATTATGAAAGGGGTGTGAGGTCAAGAGATAAACAGTAGGAGTCTGGCTGTAGGTCTTTAAATAGAATAGTAACAGTCACGTAAAATATTATATTCATAAAGAAGCAAAATGTATTCTAAAAAATAAGCTTGAATGGGAATACAGATATCTACAAGTAGGTTTATAGAAAATAGGTGGGAAGGAGCTGGAATAAAATTTGCAAAGGAATTGAGATATTGGGAACAAATAACTTGGGAAGGAATGGTTATAGAGTGGAATGAGGCTAAGCAGGAGATTGGATTGCAGGTTGGAAATAGCCCTCCCTATCGGGGATTGATAACAAGAGTATAGGGAAGAGCAAAGGATGTTGACGAATGTATTAAGAGAAAGACCAGCTGTGGTAAAGTGTATAGTTGAGTCTAGAACAGAAGCTGCAATCATAAAACCGAGACCTCATCTGCTCATGTTGGTGGTAGCTCAGGTGGATGTAACTACCACCTCTCATCTCCTCTGAGAAGAGGCAGTTGGACTAACCAGGTCAACTAAGTGTGATTTTTATCCCTCAGATCAGGGGCAAAGGCAAAATTAATTAGGCATTTGGCACATAGGATTAAAGCTAAGAGCTGTTAATGAGCTACTTCCTGTGGTACAGGGTTTGATTCCCTAAGCCTTCATTTGCTTACTGTGTGACCTTGAGAAAGTCACTTAGACTGGAACAGCTGGGAGTTTGGGCTAGGCTCATTAATGGTCTCCTGGACTGGATGTCTAGTAGCTGCCTCTGAATTATGGGCAGAGTTCCTAATATTATGATGCATTTTATCTAATAGCACTATTCATTTACAAAGTGACAGAATAAAAAAAATTGTGTCAGTATTTTTTGAAGTAAAATTAGTGTAAATGTCTTCTCTATTCCTCCTCCTGGCTGCTCCCGTTAGGGGTCGCCGTAGCTGATATGATTTTTATTATTTGTTGATCAATATCCACTACCTAGTCATAAAAGTAATTGAATCTTAGGAGTGACAATGTACAATTTTTGGGCTAAAATTAGGGACTTCTTAGGAAATAAGGGCTAGTGCGATGCGATAACCTCAGTTTTGGCAGGTTTGCAGCTGGAGCCAGCCAGTCATTTAGACTCAGTGTTGTAGTACTTTGACAACTTAACTGAATTAACTTGCTTTATGTCTTTCAAAACTACCCCAGAAAACAGTACAGTAAAATGTTCAGTCCTTCCCAGTACCCTGCCCTGCCTTTCCAGTTCTGTGTTTGTTTTTCTGTTAAACTGTGAAACAGATTAGCTCTGCAGCAGTTTAGGGAACTCTGTATTCAGGCATTGTTTCCCCTTCCCCAGTGTGCGCTTTCCTATTAATATTTACAGTTCTGACAGTTTTTTCATTCTCAGGCTTTCATCTTGTGTATTTCTTGACTCTGATTGTAGCTGAGTATTATGAGATAACTTCTCCATTTCTTACTAAATTCGTCTGTACTAATCCCCTTGTTAAGCTTCCTTTATTCTTTGCTTCTTGAGCACTGCTTTTCTGTTATATGTCTGCTAAGTGGCACTTTAAAGAATAGCTTTTCTTACTGATTCTGTGAGTTGTCACACTTATCCTGTACAAACTTTCTTCTTTCCGTACATCTTCTGTTTGTTACTGATTCTCCACATTTGTCCAACAAATCACTTTGTACTAACTTTTGCTTCTGTCATCGTTAACTGTTAACATTCATTTCTGCATCTGCGCAGTCTCTTAAACATCCTCTAATTGGATAAAGTAAACAGAGTTTCTCCTGTCGGGCAACTCTACAAGCATCTATGTTTCTTGCTCATTATTGTAGTACATTGCTCTGTCTGTCCCCTCTGGGACTTGGATGTTGCTACCGGAAGGTTTAATGCCTACCAAAACTCTGTTAATGTTTTTTACCTCTTCCATGTAAATGTGACCATGTCCAATTATTATCATTTTTTAAAGAAGTGAGTGAGTGACTTGCACAGTGAATTACTGATGGATTGTGTAATTGTAAGAAAACGTAAAGGTGTTTTTTTTTATATTTTTGTGTGTTCTGTATGTATTGCTAGATAACAGTGCCTGACAGAATTTTGCAGCAACTTTTTTTTTTTTTTTAATCTCTGTGCACTCATTTTATCATTTAATTAATACTCTGGGTACTGCATTGTAATATTACTACATTTTTATATTAACTATACAGTACAGTTTTTATAACTGGTCTTCCCCAAGGCGCCTATTATAAATGTTCCTATTCACTGATGGACTTGCCTGGTCAAACAAAATGAACTGTTCTGTGGCTCTGACCCCTAAACTACAGTTTAATTAAAATGCACTTTCCAGCAGTTTTCACCTTTCAGTGCCATGTGAATAAGAAGAGTTTTGTCCTTCAAGGTAGTTCCATGTCAGTCCCACCCACCCCCACCTGTGGAAGGTTTCTGTTGTATTTGAGGAGTACATTGAGAAAAGTGGCATCTCCAGTGTTTGAGTATGACCATTGAGCCATAATAGATGTCCTGCAGCTTTCTGTTTCTTAGCAGCAGCTAGCTACACCTGATGTTTTTGGTGACAATAAGACTTTACAAATTTAAAACTCTGTTTAACTTTGTACAAAGATGGGGCCTGCCTTTCTTTCCTCTTTGCTGTTTTGCCTTCCTAGGGGTTCTTTTAATGCAAACATAATAATTTCTCGTGTTTGTCAATTTTTCCTAGCTGTCCAACAAATGTGCTAGTTGTGCAAAAATACTAGTCCCATTTAGACCAAAACATAATATGTTCATTTATTTAAGTATGTACATATCTATGTTTTAGTGACAGAGATGCCAAACTGGATTGAGGGCCAGGAAGAAAAGCTGTAATACAGTGGATATAAAAAGTCTACACACCCCTGTTAAAATGCCATTTTTTGTGATATAAAAAATGAGACCACAATAAATCAATTCAAAACTTTTGAAACCTTTAATGTGACCTATAACCTTTACAATTCAATTGAAAAACAAACAAATCTGTTAGGGAAAAATATAAAAAATAAAACAATGTACAATAAGCTGGTTGCATAAGTGTGCACACCCTTAAACTAATACTATGTTGAAGCACCTTTTGATTTAATTAACAGCATTCAGTCTTCTTGGGTACACACCTGCCATCAATTAAAGAGACTCTGATTAACCTCCAAATAAAGTTCATCTGTCCTAATACGATTTTCATGACATTTACGCAGTTGCCTGCTACAGCAAAAGCCATGGTTTGCAGAGAGCTTACAAAGCATCATTGTTGAAAGGTATCAAGTCAGGTGAAGGGTACAAAAAATTTCCACAGTATTGGATATACCATGGAACACAGTAAAGACAGTCATCAAAAAGTGGAGAAAATATGGGACAACAGTGAAGGCAAAGAACTGGACATCCCTCCAAAACTGATGAAAAGACAAGGCGAAAACTGGTCAGTGAGGCTGCCAGGAGACCTACAGCAACACTGAAGGAGCTGCAGGAATTTCTGGCAATTACTGGGTGTGTACTGCATGTGACAACAATCTCCCGTATTCTCCGTATGTCTGGACTGTGGGGTAGGGTTGCAAGACGGAAGCCTTTTCTTACACAGAAAAACATCCAGGCCCGGCTAAAATTTGCAAAACAATACATCGTCTTCCAAAAGCATATGTGAAAATGTGTTATGGTCTGATGAGACCAAGGTTGAACTTTTTGGCCACAATTCCAAAAGGTATGTTTGGCGTAAAAACAACACTTTTCATCACCAGAAGAACATCATTCCCATGGTGAAGCATGGTGGTGTGGCAGTATCATGCTTTGGGGTTACTTTTCTTCAACTGGAACTAGGGCTTTAGTCAAGGTAGAGGGAATTGAGAACAGTTCCAAATACCAGTCACTTTTGGCCCAAAACCTTTAGGCGTCTGCTAGAAAGCTGAAGATGAAGAGGAATTTCACCTTTTAACATGACAATGACCCCAAGCATACATCCAAATCAACAAAAGAATGGCTTCACCAGAAGAAGTTTTGGAATGTCCCAGCCAGAGCCCAGACCTAAATCCAATAGAAAATCTGTGTGGTGACCTGAAGAGGGCTGTGCACAAGAGATGCCCTCGCAATCTGACAGATTTGGAGCACTTTTAAAAGGAAGAGTGGGCAAATATTGCCAAGTCAAGATGTGTCATGCTGATAGACTCCTGCCCAAGAAGACTGAACGTTGTAATTAAATCAAAAGGTGCTTCAATAAAGTGTTAGTTTAAGGGTATGCACACTTATGCAAGCAGCTTATTGTACGTTTTTTATTTTTTCCAAGGATGATACTGATTGCACCAGACTGGCCACGCCAACACTGGTACCTCCTCTTGCGTAGTGTGTCACAGTTAGCCCCATGATACCTGCCTCAGACCCCTACCCTGCTGTCACAGCAGGAGAGCCAGATTCTGCACCCCCAGCTTCAAACAGTGAACCTGGCAGCCTGGCTAATTACCTAATATCTCTGTTACCATCCCTCAGTAAACAAGTGTTGCATGTCATTTTGGATTCAAGGAGGGCTAGTACTAGAAAATCTTATGCTGAAGAATGGAAAAGATTCTGTTCCTGGAACCAAACTCAAGGGATGGCCACAGCAGCACCCGATTTACCTCAGATTCTTCAATACTTAACTGAGATGCTTCACAAGGGCCTTTCCTTTTCCTCCATCAAAATTCACGCCTCAGCCATTTCAGGTGATTACAACACAGAACCACCCCTCTTTTTTCTCACTCACTGCTCAAGCAGTTCATCAGAGGGGCCAAAAACCTAAGCCCACTCTGGAAAGCCCCAACTTCAGCCTGGGACCTTAACTTTGTATTGGAAAAACTCACTCTTCCTCCTTTTGAGCCAGCTGCAAGTGCAGAGTTAAAATTCCTTTCTTGGAAAACAGCTTTCCTTTTAGCAATCACTTCAGCAAGAAGGGCATCTGAATTACAGGCCCTTATGGCAGTGGAGCCTTTCATCATCTTTCTTGCAGACAGGGTGTCCCTCAGGACCAATCCCTCCTTCATGCCCAAGGTGGTATCCATTGTGGCTCTTAATCAATCCATTCATTTGCCAGCCTTCTTTTCTAATCCACAGAACAAAGGGGAATGGATACTGCATTCCTTAGATGTGCACAGACAATTTAGATTTTACTTGGACATGACTAAACCTCAAAGGAAATCTAAACAACTGCTGATGGCATTTGCTGCAGGGACAGAGGGGAAGGCTATTTCAAAGCAAACCATTTCTAAATGGATAGGCCATTGCATTCATTTCTGTTATAAGCACCATGGAAAACCTATCCCACAGGGGATTAGACCCCATTCAACCAGGGCTGCATCTACCTCTGCAGCCTTTTTCAGAGGTGTCCCTACCAGAGACATCCTAGAAGCTGCTACCTGGAGTTCTGTACATACTTTCATCAAGCATTACCATTTGCCAATTTTCTCTAAATCCAGAGCTGGCTTTGCCACTGTAGTCTTGCAGGGCCTTATAGCTGGTCCTAATGCTATCTAAACTCCTCCTCCTATCCTTAGCTTTGGGAATCTACCCAAATGTGATGATTGCAACAGTGAAACACGAAGAACATAGTACAGTTGTGTACACTTACCATAAATGTAGATGTTCGAGTGTATTCATTGTTGCAGTCCTGGTTACCCTCCCTCCAGCCCCTTGACTTCTTTTGGCTATACCTCTACTCTTCCTTACTATGCTGAAAAGCTGTTTGGTGTATTTGTTTTTTTTTGGAGGTATAGCCTTGTGTAAGTGTGTGTGTGTGTGTGTGTTTGTGTGTGTATACATATATATATATATATATATGTGTATATATATATATATATATGTGTATATATATATATATATATATATATATATATATATATATATATATATATATTCAATTGCTTCCCATTTGGGGGGGCACGTGACATCTGGGGCAAGAAAAACTGATGTAATGGTGTCGGCTGCATGCTTTATACCCCTGACTACCTGACATCACAGAAGATGAGACAGCAACCGACGCAGGACCCAAGACTTTGATAATCAGGCCGACTGAGGGCTACTGCAAGCAGATAACCCAAATGTGATGACTGCAACAGTGAATACACTCGAACATCTACATTTATGGTAAGTGTACACAACTGTACTTTCTCTCTGTCTTGGGTCTCCTTAATACATTTTATCTTCCAGTTGTAGTAATCTTAAAATTATCAGCATTTTGTAGCTGCAGTTCCACAGAAAAGTTTGCAGACCATCTTTCATGAAAAAAAATGGAAACAGAATGAATGGCCACACTTTTATGTATTGAAGTCTAACAGATATTAACACAGTTGCCAATCTCAAATGAATAATTGCTAGTAAACTAATATAAGGGCTGTAGGCCCATACTGAATTTACAATGCTAAAAGAGGTTGTCATTATGATTTGTTTCTGTGGCAGGGAGTCTCTTGTGTAGTTCACAAAGAACAACCGCAATGCCAGTGAATCCAAAAATATTCCAGAGACAGTTAAACATTTACAGTGGACAAGTTCTAACTATTGGTTGACAGTAGCTGTCAAGAGTTTATATACAAATATTAAACATCAGTTTGGAGTAGAAGCTCTTAAATATTTTTTTAAAAGACTGCCCATTATCAAATTATTTGATTAATGTGGTTTATTTTTGTCTTACAAATAATTTTTTTGTGTTTAATGTTCAAGTATTTCATCAGATTAAAGGCACAGTCATGGGGGCTCCTTTTGTCCCTGTGTATGCTAATTTATTCATGGGGCTTTCTGAAATTGAACATTTATATAAATTAATATTTTTCAGCCGTATGTGGTTAAGTATTGTAAGTTTATAGATGGGTCTTATTTTTCTGTGTGATTGGGGGGGGGGGGGCGGGCAAGATGAAGTACAAATGTTTGTTTAGCAGTTACATGAAAATGTATTTTATTGTATTTATTATTTATTTTACATTTTTTAACTGGGAAAATCCAGCTGGACTGGGTCCATTTTCAGTGGAGGCCCGGGGAGAAAAGCCCTAAAATATAAACAAGTAACAAATTACAATAACAAATTACAAGTACTACATGAAAGCAGTCAAATTTTTCATAAAAGAGTCTCATTTAGAATACCACAGTTAAGATGATTAATAATTACTCGCTTTGAGACGACTAGTCAAAGAATTTACATGATAGGGCATGTAAAGGTATGCTAAGGCGGTTATTAGACTAAGATAGTTGACATAGTAGATAAGGTGTAAAATACGTCAATGCCTATGGTGTGAATAAGTTCAGTTTTGGTTGGAGAAGTCCAGTTACAGGAGAAAGTGAATTAAGTTATACATGTGCAGATCCAAGTTTCGAATAGGTGTGATTTAAGTAGTTTTTTGAATTGAATAACATTTGTGGTAGAGGTAGTAGGGTTGGGGAGGTTGTTCCAGGCCTTAGCTATGATATGAGAGCAGAGAGATTTTCCTGCAATGTGTGGTACAGAGAAGAGTTTTATTGGTAGAGCGGAGGGGGCGAGCAGTAGAGTAGTGGGTAAGCAGTTGTTGTAGGGCAGGTGTTTTTTCAGGGTTGGTAAGGATATTGAATGCAGTAGTTAGCTGTTGGTAGGTGAGTAACTGGGGTAATTCAAGCCATTTAAGGAGTTTTAATACTTGGCAGTGATGGGTTCTGAATGTAGAGTTATTGGCAAATTTTGCAGGTTTGTTGTAGCAGGATTCAGTTTTGTCAAGATCATTTTTTCTAATGTGGGTTAGTATTGGAGCTGCATATGTGAGTGTAGACAGAAGGTGAGTTTGGGCTAAGGTGATTCTTGCTTTATCAATGAGAAAGTTCTTCTGCCAGTAGAGAGTACCCATTTTTTATGGACCTTTTGGATAGTTTGTGCTATGTCAACATCAAAGTAGAGATTTTTATCTATTTCTACCCTGAAGAGTTTAGTGTGGGTGGAAGGAGTGATTAGAGTGCCATTTTTGGATGAGCTAGAGAAGGTAAGGGGAGTGGATTTGGATTTGCTTGGCGTGAATAAATGTAATTTAGTCTTGTTGGGGTTAAGGACGAGTTGGATACCAGTGATCCAATTTTGAACAGCAGAGAAAGATTCTTGGGCCAGTTGCTGTAGGGTAGAGAGAGATGGGGCTGTGCAGATGAGTGTTGAGTCATCAGTGTACTGTACAAGAGGCTTATTGTGTGGCAGTGTACAGGTTATTTGTGAATATGGAGAAGAGAAGTGGACCCAGTATTGAGCCTTGTGTTACTCCTATGGAATTGGGAAGTAGAGGAGATAGACAGCAGCCTGTCCAATGGCAAGATTTACTATCACAGAGGTAACTGTTAAACCAGGATATGGTAGAGGAAGAAAAGGATAGGGATGTGAGGGCATCTATTAGTTTTGGGTGTGACACCATGTCAAATGTCTTGGACAGGTCCAGGAAAGTAGCAGATACAAAATTGTTATTGTTCTTGTGTTGATTAATTTGATTTGTGAAAGGGAGAAATGCAGTAGTTGTACTGTGATGTAGACGGAAGCTGTGTTGGGTGGGGGAGAGAAGATTAAATGTGTACAAATGTTGCATGACTTGAAAATGAATACATTTTTCAAGGAGCTTGGATAATGGTGAAAGTATGGCTAGTGGGTGGTAGTTGGAGTAGTCATAGGAGTGGCCACCTTTATGTAGGGGTATGATGTAGGATATTTTCCAAATTTGGAGACATAGGCATCCTAGATGGACCGGATGATGAGGATTGAAACTGGATAAGCCGGTGAGCCAGCTGCCATTTTTAGAAAGGTAGCAAGTAGTCCATCTACAGCTAAAGTAGTAGCTTTCAGGTTTAAAAGGAGTTTTTTTGATTTTAGTTGTTGGGACAGGTGAGAGATTGAATGAGGTATATTATTTGGTGTTGTGGTACAGTTGTTTGGAGAGTTCACATTTATAGTTTTAGGTGTGGGATTATTTTTGGATAATTGGGTGGACAAAGTCTGGATTGAGTTTATAAAATGATGGTTAAATTGGGAAGCGATGTCATATTTATCATTATGTGTGGAGGTGGGGGCATGGGTTGTTTTACCAGGTTTTAAGAGGGAGTTGATGGAGTGCCAAAACTTTGCGGGGGGTTGAGTATTTGTTTTGGAAACTTGAAAAGTAGTTTTGTTTATTTGGTTTGGTCTTTTTTTGGCTAGATTCCTAAGTTGTTTATAGTTGCATGGCTTGGTTAGAACTGTTTTTTCCATGTCTTCCAGGACTTGTATGTAGATTTAAGTAGTGCTCTTGTATCCCTATTTAGCCATGGAGCGTAGTTTGCTTTGGCTGTTATTTTCCTAATAGGAGCGACAGAGTTGAGAATGTTGCTAAACATATTGTTGAAATAGTCAACTGCTTTGCCTAGACCTAGAGTTACTAGGGGATTCCAATTGCATTGTTTTAAGATGTCATTTAGGTCCTTTTGGTTTACCTTATGGACATCCCTGCCTGTCTGTAAATGATGGAGTTTGAGTTAATGGTACATTTTCTGAGAAGGAAAGTGGGGTGATGGTCACTTAGTCCATCTGGAAGCCATCCAGTTTGGTAGTTTTGTCTGGGGTTGTTTACTAGTGTCCAGTCAAGTATGGATTGTTTACGGGATTTGTTATCTATTCTGGTGGGTTCCTGAATAAGTTGAGTGAATCCATAGAGGCTGACCTTACTGGAGGAGTTAATGGCTACAAGCTAGCCAGTCTGTATTTAGGTCCCCTAGTAGGATAGTTTCTTGTGGCAGGTTATGGTTGAGCCATTGAAGCATTTCTTCTATAGTGGAGGAATTATTACCTGGAGGGATGTAGCTACAAAGAATGTTGATGTTTTTTCCCTTGTTTAGGGCCAAGACAGAGCCTAAGGTTTCAGCATTTTGAAATATGGGTATAGGGTTAAGAAGGGGTTTGAAGTTCAGTGTACTGTTAAAAAGAATAGTGACACCGCCTCCTTTCCTCACAGATCTGTCTAGTCATAGAATATTGTAATCTGGAGGGAGGATGTCTTCATTGAGGGTATTGGGTTTTAACCAGGTTTCAGTTATGGTGAATATGTCAGGGGAGTATTGACAGATGAAGGCATGCAGGTCAGCAAGTTTGTTATAGATACTTCTGGTATTTATGTTTATGATGAGTAAATCAGATTTACCTTTATTGGCAAATATGTTGTGAAGTGGGCCTGGATGTATGTCTCCTGAAATCAGAATTGTAGTGGTAATGTGTAAAATGTGCTTGATTATGTGTGAAAGATATATTAGAGATGTATGTGATGTCTTACGGGTGTGAAGATGAGATATGTGGCTCTTATTGGAGTGTGGTATAATACTTTAAGTAATGTGGAGCAAATGGTGTAATTTGTATTAGTTTCCTAATGTGTTATAGTGTGAGTGGTGTGATAATTTGAATTATGTAAGTCTGTGGAGGTGTGTATTGATGTGTTGTAGGTTAAGGATGTGAGGGTTAGTAAGAGTAGTGGGAGGAAGACTAGCATTATGAGCAGTGGTTAAACAGAAATATGTGTACTGTTAGATTACAGAGGCAGATGGGGTGTGGTCACAAGTTGCGTTATTGGGTGCTGGTTAGGAATTTAATTTGGAGGTGTGGTGCCAGGTAGGTAATTGGCTGGGGATGGGATCACGTGACAGTGGGGTTGAATAAAAGTAAATGTAGTGGGGGAGGGTAGAAATTGGGAGCAGGGTAGGGGAATGGAGTCAGCCGAGCAAAGCAAGGCGAATGGAGCGGGTTGGCTCTGCTGTAGTCTGTGGTCAGGCCAAATCTGTTTGCGTTGGTCGGGGGAGAACAGTTGTGCAGGATGATCAGGGTACGTGAGAGAGAGTATAAAAAATAAGCACTGTAACACACTTGTATAGGTTCCTATTGCTGCCACTAGTAAAGGACTAGGAGAGGTTCAGGTTATTTGGTAGCTAGTGCTACGGTTCCCATGCAGGCAGTAACAGTCACAAAAGTCCTTGCTAGGGATAATATTTGTAATATTTGTAATTAAAATTAACCTTATCTTGTCTAAGTGAGAGACACTTGTTTTAGTAACAAAAGCACAGGTTTAGCTTCCGCATGGTTACTGCTGGTAGTAGCAGCCTTCTCGCATTGCGAGCCTTTCTCTGGGTGGGCTGGGTAGGGAAGCAAAGAGGACCGACGGGTTTGTCCTAGGGAGGTAGAATGAGTGGATATATCAGATCCCTCTCATTAAAAGAGAAAAACCCTTCACCATAACAATATGTTGACATTGGCCCAACAGTTTTAAGCAGAAAACAAACTTACATTAACATGTTCATATATACTTTACTACATAACATTTTATGCATTTCACTGTTTCAGCTTTAAACACCTTTACCTCGTCCTTTTACTCTTTAACTAAGAATACAATACACCAATTAATAACTTAATGCAGCATGTTTTTTTTTTCACATATGGTAATGATCTCCGACTTTATTCAGTACATACAACAGTTCTTGACTTATGAGTAATAGGGACAGAGAGTACCTGTCACCTTTATAGTGCAAGAACTATAGACAAAGCCAAAGTTAATGTTGTTGTTTGTCTTTCGGCTTTTTCCCGGTAAGGGGTCGCCACAGTGGCACTCCGGTCCACTAATGATTGGCAGTAGATTTTTCCGAAATGCTGAGGTGCCAGCTCGATGCCCAACCTTCAACGAAGGCATGCCCATTTACACACGCATGTCTTTTGAACACTACCCAACCGCGGGGAGGACATGCAGACTCCACACAGAAGGCACTCCCAAGCCATGCCGAGAATCGAACGGGAGAACCACTTGCTATGAGGTAACAACGCTACCGTCGCACCACCGCGGCATAGTGGGACAAAATTGGGGCAAATTTTAATTATTCCTTCTATAAACAAAAAGTAGCTAGTATAACAAGTTTTACATTACCATCCCTTTACTGAAGGATACGTAGTGTGAAGCTACAATGTTTGGCATTAGTGACCGACTATAACCAACTGTGATTTTATCAGGGCAGGAAAAAGGAAGCATGAAAGATGTTCTGACACGATAGGGGCGGTTACGGGGTATGTGGTGTGTGTGCTTGAATGTGCCTATTGTATATGGGAGAGTGAATGGGAAGAGGTGCCTGTGCTAACACAATGATTTTGTGACCACTGTTAACTATCACAGGAAAGTGCTGATCTGCACTCAAAGTAGTTAACAGTGATTCAGAGACATGCAAATTAGATGATGATGAGTTCTTTCATGTGTAGCTGAATGCATTATGGAAATTGGGCCTTTTTTATTGCAGCCCTTAAAATGAGCAATGAATCCCTGGGTTTGTTACCAGAAGATGAAATTTTCTTGCCATACCCTCTTCTGCATGTTCTTTTTCCATTTATTTGTAATAGAAGTACTCAGAATTGCTGCCTAATTTTAGAATCTCTGGTTATGTCACTACTTTCCAGTGAGTTTCGGAAGTTATTTCTTAGTGGTCTTTGGTAGACATGGTAAGGAGTCCTTTCTTTCAGCTGTAGCAGAAAATAAGTAAGAATACTGTCCCTACACTGACTTTCTCTGTTGTCCAGCTTTCACAAATTTCTTGCCATTTCATTCTCAGCAATGCACTCCTCATTTGTCTTAAAATACACCTATATCTTCAGAGACTCTGTAGGATTATGGTCCCAGTGGGAAGAAATATTGCATGGGTACATACTCCTTGCTGTGCCATATTTTGTGAATGCCAGAGAGGCAATTTTTAATTTGTGATAGACTGTTTATAGAAACCCAGCATGCTGTTTACTGGTAAAACTCAATGTCTTTGAAATACCATACAAAGTGAGAACAGATGAGTCTCACTTTACTTATATTTGGCAGTCTGTTTTAGTAAATACATTCTGGGATAAGGAAAAGTTGCATTTAGAGTTTAGCTGTCATTTAATTTGTAAGACAGCTCAGAAAATCAGCACTTGTTTCACATCAGTGATTGCATCTGCCCTGCTTAAACAGTTACTTCAGAAGCTGTAGTTTATGTATTTTTTTATCTGATTGATTACAGTGTAGCATGCATTTAATGACAGATGGGACTGAGAGCAATTGTGTAACTGTATCAATTGTCCTTGAGAAACAACATTCAGTGAATTGTGTAACTGTATCATTGTGTCTGCTGTCTGTGAGAAACAACAGCACTACATTCAGTAAATTGGTGTATATACCAGCAAACACTATAGAAGGAGAGGTTTATGAGAGGGCTGGGGCTTATCTATGTTAAGCTTATAACTGTAGTGGTACTGAAGTTCCAAATGACTGGAGTCTTTCTGTGAATGTATCCTCATTTTTCCCAGGGGGCTCCAGTTTCTTCCGCCATCCCAAGAACATTCTGTAAAGTGAATTCATGATGCTTAGAATGCAGAGTGTGTTTTTCTACTGCAGTAGACTGACATTCTGACAAAGACTCTTTTTCTGCTGTTTGCTTATTGCTTTCCAGGATAGGTTTCTGATTTCTGAAAATCTGAGTTTGATAAAGTGGATGTTGTAAAAAAAAGAAGTATGTGCATTCATATAGTGTGCTGTCTGAGAACTAACCTGAAGCCTGGTAGAGAAATATTTATATTTTCTTTTATTGCTTACAGGTCTTGATAAACGGTGGTGCTACACCCACTGGTGACCAGGATACTGAAGACACAGAACTGATGGCAATATATTCCAAAGAAAGTGGTACAGCAGAAAAGGTAGTTAGAAACTTAATTTTGACCTGCATGATTTTCCTGTTGTAATGGCTCAGTGTGATGTGCATTAGTTGGTGTGAAAAGGTAATCCATTTTGCTAAAATAGTACTACTCTTTGTTATTGTTTAATTGTATTTTAGAAAGTAAACAAGTGTTAGTAATTCTTGTTTGCTGCCAGCCTTAACTTGAGCTGTTTTTTGTTTGTCTCTCTATTATTCAAAAGTCAGAGGTGGGCCTCAACGTATGATGCAAAAACTGACATTAGATAAACAAGTTTGATCAGATTTGTACTGAACAGCTTTGCAGTTTCCATCTGTTTGTTTTTGATAATCTTCTGTGTGGCATGGCAACAAAGTTCATCCTAGCCATGCTGGACGCAGTGCTAAAATTTTAACCATTGTGAGTTCAAATGAAGAGAAAAACCCACAGACCACTCTCTGCCTTTTCTAATTTTAGATAAAAAAATCTCGACATTAAACCATGTACTCTACATTTTAATTTAATGCTTTCAGAAGCAAATATAACAGCATCATCTGTTTTTTATTTGTTTCAAACCCTGTGTGTATTCTTAACTCTGATACATAGCGTACACAAGGTAATTTTTCTGTTATAACAATAGTGGTTTTAGCTTTATTAGAACAGAGTATCTTCTTAACAAAAAGACAACTTAAAAACGTAGTATTTTCCTTATGACTTCAAATGCTGCAGTAACTTCTTTCTGTAGTCAGAATATATGTTGATAATTGTGCATGATTGTTCTGAGTTCTCTACTCTGCCCTATTGTATAAGAAGAGGCTAGAAATGGAGCATTTTGCTGGTGTGCGTTTAAAGCAAAGATGGGCAGAAAGAACAATCAACCCAAGAAATTTCCATCTTTAGTACACAGACTAGAATTCTAGGTTGGCCTACTGTTCTTTTTTTTATCAGACTGTAAAGTGGAGACTTTCATGCTAGATTTATGGCTGTTAGTGTACAGTGTTTTTTTTTTTTTAATTCCAGCACTGACTTGAGACAGAACAGTGACAGTTAATGTGCCCATATTCTGCATGTACAGTAAGCTCTCTGTTAACTGTAATTTAAGCAACCAGAACTCTCAAGCTAAAAAAAAAAAAAAAAAAAATCAAAGAAATACAGTGCAATTTTCATGTGTTGCACTTTCTGTCCCCCCTCCCCCGCAGAAACATACCTTACATTTTTAGAGTTTGAGTTTTAAAAAGGAAGAGAGGAATAAATTCCCTCTCTCCCTAACCTAAGAACAAGTCAAACCAAACAAATAGTATAGGGTACAGTATTAGTCAGGCCTGTTTTTAATAGTAACTCTCAAGCAACCAGAAACTACTGTTATATGGCATCTACCTATCCCCATGGGTGCCGGTTAACCAAGAGTTTACTGTATCAGAAAATAAAAGAAAAAATATTTATACTGTGCATCTGAGCATACGTACAAAAGCATTTTCTACACACAAGTACATATATTTTGTCTTGCTTAGTGCACGTTCTGCAGTAGCCCGTTCTCATTCTCACAAGTGCAGCTTACCATAGTAGTTCTATAGTTAAAATCTGGAATAGTTGTAAAAGAGAGTTTTTAAACTGAAAGACAAGAAAAAAAAACATGAAAGCTGGATAAATGATGGAGTTTAATAAACTGGAGTGCAGTAGCTAAATGTAGTTTGTAGTTAAGAGTTGGTAGTTTCAAATGCTTGAATGTAGAGAATATTGGGATTTAAAATCTGTTTAGATGACCTCTCAAATCTGGTTTAATGTTTAGCACAGGTTGGAAGAGGAGTGGAAGTGCAATTGCATGTGAATTCTCATGCCAGGGCCCCTGATCTGCTAGTCTCAGACTACTGTATATAGTCATCAGAGTCAAAACTAATCTAATACCTCAGCCTAGAATAGGACTAAATGAGTACTCAAAATTCCTATTTAATTCAAGCAGTTGAATGTGTGAAAAATGAGCCAGTGTGTGCAGTGCTGCTGGATGGAGTTCATGAGCAAGTAGTGTTACAGTTACTGCTTATGCACAGTGACAGAAACTTGAAAAGGGATGTACTACATCCATTGAAGGATTATTGTTTTTTTATTTAAAACGAACCAAAATGTTTCTGCTTACCAGTACCTGTGCTTTCCTTTATGTTCTGGCATTTAATGCCACTTGTCTACTACCCAAATAGTTATCGTGTAGTGCCTGTTACATTTTCAGTCCTGCTATAGGAATTCTATCTTCAGTTTTCTAAAGACTAGAATGTTAAAAAAGGGGGGAATCATTACCCTGGCTAGTCATGATGTAAATAGTGGTAGAAGATTTGAAACCTCTTTCCTGAAGCAGTGGTTGGATGAAAAATGATGGCGTTCTGGGTGGTACTAGACAGTAATAAGGAATTTGAGGAGTGGGGGGGGGATAATCCATGTGATAATTAGGATCATTAGCTTGTGTTGTAGGCAAGGAAGTGGGTAGACAGGGTAAGACAATTAGTAACTCATCTGTTGTTTGTCTGTGTATGATATCTTGAAAGATTCATGGAATTGTACCCCATAAAAGTCATTTGATCTAATTATGTTATGAGTAGATAAAACAGTTCAAAATATTTATAAATGACAAAAATACTGCTTAACCAGTAGTCAGAGTCAGTTAAGCAGAACTTTTTCATTTTGTAGTTATTGATTAAAAGACTGTGTGAGTTGAAAAATCTGCTTACATTTGAATGGAATATATTCCTTGGAAAGCTCTATATTGCAGTGTCTGCACTCAAAATGCAAAGTGCTGACATGATGAAAAAGAAAGCCTGAATACGTATTAGAGGAGTGAATGTTGAACATTGCTATTCTCCTTTTAAATTTGTTTTTTTTTTTTTTTTTTTTTTGCATGTGGGCAAGACCCCAGTGCCTCCTGAACTTGTATATACTAACTTCAAGATCACCATACCCTGGAGAAAAGGGTATATTCTGAGAAATTACAGTCTTGGAATTGCTATTTAGAAGTACATTTTGTGGCCATTCAGTCTCAGTATTTTAGGACTCAGTATACTGGGGTCACAGCATTTTAAATGGTTACCCCCCCTTGGACTAATTGTTAATACCTAATGAGTGAGGAACAGGGAAATGTAATGAACAACGCTGGGAAATCTGGCCACTGTTCTCCTTCCTTAACCTCTTGGAAGTCATCATTTTATATGTATGCTTGCTATTTCAAACTCTGGAAAGAAGCTGTCAAGTCTGCTGTCCTGGCTTCTGTCTCTGCATTTATAGGAACTGTTTAATTTATTTCATGGTTATTCTCCTGGAAGGCATTAGCTGAGGCACTAGAGAGTATTTTAAGTAAAATTCTTGACCCTTTGTCATTTTACTGTTTTATATCTTGTTCTCATCATTTTTGTATATCATGGATATGCTGAGCTGGAACCTGTCAAGGAATTAGCTTGTACGAAAGAGGACATGCCCTGGAGGGGATGGCAGTCTATCATGAGGCAAAAGCGAGAGAGAGAGAGACACACATGCATACACCCCTCCCATACCCCCACAAAACTGAGGACAATGTAGAGTTGTTGCTTGTCTTTCGGCTTTTCCCGGTTAGGGGTCGCCACAGCAGAACTCCAGTCCGCTAATGATTGGCAGTAGATTTTCACGAACGCCGAGGTGCCAGCTTGAGGTTCAATCTTCAACTAAGGCATGCCCATTTACGCATGTCTTTCGAACACCCACTCAACAATATAGAGTAACCTATCAAATTACACAATGTGCCTTTGAAGGTGAGAAGAAATAGAGCACATGGAGGGAATCCACACTGATTTTGAACAAATAAGAAAGCTCCTGAGTTAGTTGCTGAAAACAGAACTGGACTCTGGAGCTATAGCACAACAACCCTGACCACTGCAGAGTCATGCTACCTCTTGCCACATTGCCTTTTTTCAAATATTGTTTAATGCTAAGTGACAAAACTGTAAAGGATGAATTGCTGCTGCCTCCCATTTGCAAAGCAGTAGGAACGGTGTGGTGAAGGGAACCACTGATATTAGGGGCACTGCTGGCACTGTAGAAGACATCCCAAATCGCTCTGTACAGGCAGTATCAGTAATCAGTTAAGCAGATATGAGCATAGTTGTTAAAATGACAGTCCATCACATAGCTATACGTAGCCTATCTGGTGCCCTGACTGGTGTGAGAAGTTTAAAAAATGTGTGTGTGTGTGTGTGTGTACACACATATATATATATATATATATATATATATATATATATATATATATATACACATATATATATATATAATTTATATATGAAGAAAAGGTCTTCTGTATTGTTAATGTAAATATCTGCAAGATGTTGTAATAAGCATCTTGCTGCAAATGCAGTATGAGCATTCATTTATGAAGCTAAATGTCCTCCTAACCTCATACATGAAGACCAGTACTGCACTCACAGTGGCACCTCCTGGCCATGGCCCCTAATAACTTATAGTATTTGCCCCACCCTAGATGTGGTAGTGGTCAGGCAGTGTTTGTGTATTAAGAACTGTGTCAGGGAACTAGTATTGCTTTTTGTCACAGTTTAGCAAAGTTGATATAGTTTTAAAGAGATGATGTTATGTTGTCCCATCTCGCCTTCGTTCTTGCTGGCTAGGTTCGGAACCGATTTACTATAGCTCAAGAGCTTTTACTGGCTCGAGGCTAACCCCTATCCCAACATGCCTAGCGGTAGCTGCCCAGATCTCGTTTGCCTCTTGCAGCGTTGAGATTGTGACTACTGGCTCAGGCTAAGTACTTAGTGCTTTTTTCATTTATATTGTTATCCTTTCCAGGGTTTTGTTGTTTAACATCGTTAGAGTGTATATTATCCCCTGTTAGTCTAATGACCCTTTTTCTACTTATTGTGGGTGTTTTTTTGGCTGTCGTTTTCTTACTCAGGCCTTGCCTTCCCCTTTGAGCACGTTTAAATTAGAGGGTTCTTCTTCTTTTTCCTACCCTTTCTGGGATAGTCGTTTAAGTTAGAGGCTGTCACCCTTTCTTCTTCTCTTCCCTTTAAGAAAAAAAAGAGAGTTTTCCTTTCCTGTTGTCTTGGCTAGCCGTTGCGGCCTTGTAGTAGTTTTAGTTGTTGCGTCCTGTTTTCTAGCGCTGTGGTAATTTTTTCTGTCAATTGTCCACTATGTCCAAAGAGTTGAAACTCTCTGGGTTTAAAAAATGTGACTCGTGTTGACAAAAAATGTCCCTTACGGATGGGCACATGAGTTGTGTATATTGTTTAGGGGCTGTTCACCTGCAGGACTCGTGCTCAGTCTCTCATGCTTTCAGTGCCAGAGTCCTGCAGGAGAGAAAGAATAAGTTAATTTTGCGTGGCCTTCTGAAGAACCCTCAAGATTCTTCGTTTCAGGGTCCTCAGCCAGCTAAAGTGTCCGAAAAAGCCACTAAGCCATTGGTTCCGAGTTCGGAACAGACAAAATCCACTGTGAAACCTTCGGCTCTGTCAGTTCCTCAGTGTTGGCTCCGACAAAGCTAAGTCTCCGGCAGCTCCATCTGTGTCCTCGGACCCATTCTGGACCCATAAGAGAACAAGGTCTCCTTCTGTGGTGCCGGTATGCTCTGCTCCACAATCTTCTTTGCCGCAATCTGGAGCAGGCAGTCACTGGTCGTCTTCACACTCCTCTGAGTCCTCCAGGATTTCGGATCACAACCTGGAGAGAGTGGTCAATAGGCTCCTCAAGTCACAGGCTCTTGCTGAATTACTATTGAGCCCAGCCCATAAGGAATTGGCTCCTTTGGCCCATCCAGCTCCTCCATCGGTTCCTCCTCTGACTCTCTTGAGCTCGGACCGGAGTGCATGGAGGTCGTGGTGGTAGAATAGTCGTCTCTGGTTACTTCTCCTTTATTGGTTTCGACACCCGCTCCGATCTCCTCGATGTCTCATTCCATCGAGGGATCTGGTGGCCGAAGCTCTCTCACCGGCTCCGAGGGGGGAAGTGGCATCGGACCCTTGTCCGACCCCACTCTCTCTCTTGGAGCTTTGGCGCGGGTGAGCTTGGCTCCCACATCAGCCTCGGAGCCACCGCTCTCTGTTCGCAGGAGATCTCCGGGCTCTTCAGAGCTGGAGGCTCCTTTGACTTGGAACCGTTGCACCTTTGAGGTTATGAGGAGCATGCTGTCTCCTGAGACTGCGCCACCCTCGGAGCCATTGTTCCTTCTCCCTCGGTGTCTGTGCCTGCCTTTGACCCTACTCCTGTCTGCAAGCGTAGGGAACATGTGCCCCAGGATGCCCCATTGGGCAACCCCACTTCTTCTGAAACTTCCCTCGAACATTCAGAGGAGATCCCTTGGAAGAAATGATGTAAGAGGAAGCAGCTGGACTCCCCTGAGTCCATCACTTCAGACACAGACTTGGATGAATTGGAAGGGTCCCCCTCTGAGGATGTCTCCTTTTCGGACATCTTCGAAATCCTTAGAGGGGTGGCTGGAAGTCCCTAGCTCCTTCTGAGGGCGAGTCTATCTACCTGGATGCATTTGTTTCCCGACCCTCCACCTCTTGGGTGTCCCTGCCTTTTGACCCACTTTTGTCTGTAGTGAGTCGAAAGGCGTGGAGCGCTCCAGAGACCATGGAACCAGTTCCAAGGAGACTGAATAAATTTATTACTGCTCCCAAGGATAAATCCTTCCTTTCCAAAGGGGTCCCTGTTGATGCCATGGTGGTGGCAGCAGCCACTAAGAAGGAACTTGCGGAAACTTCTTCTTCTGTCCATCCACCGAACAAGGAGTCTCATACGATGGACAGGTATGGGAAGCGTATGTTCTCTTCAGTGACCTTTACTCTCAGGTCACTGAATTACTTGTCGCACTTCACACAACTTCAGAGGGATCTCCTGAAGGAGCTAGGATATACCCTGCAAGATCCTACAGCTGAGGGAGTTGTGAACAGGGCGGCTTCCCAGCTTGCGACCTTGACTTCAGTGGTTAACACCTCCATGAGGCTCATTTCTTATGCGGCAGATGGAGTGGGTAGGGCAGCAGGTACCAGAGTAGCTTTGCAGAGACACTCCTGGATGCACCTTTGTCAGTTTGAGGAACCTTTTAAGTCTTCATTTACCAGTACCCCTTCGATGGCTTGTCCTTGTTTGGGCCTCGGGTAAAAGAAACTCTCACCAGCTGTGAACAGGATGGCAAGACTCTCTCTGCCGTAGGAGTCCATTTTTCCACTCAATCTAGATCCTATCCTAAAGGTCAAAAGAGTGAAAAGATGTGGCTCCGAAAATCCCAGGGAGCTTCGCCTGATACACGTGGAGATTTTTCCCCCGGGGCAAAGAGGGAAACAACAATGGAAGATGCCGCCCTCGCAGCAAAGGAGGTCCGCAACAACAGGGCGACAGAGATACGTTCTCTGCTAGGCTCTTCCAGCACTCCTGAAGGGAGGCCCGACTGTCCGCCTCTGGAGGCAGTCGGGACAGACTATCACTGTACCCAGCAGCCTGACAAATTATCATGAGAGAAACATGGGTACTGTCAGTAATATCCAGGGGTTACAAAATTCCTTTTTCCCAGCTACCCCCCTCAAAAAAAAAAAAACGTTCTATCCCAGATATTCCACCCAGTCTTTGGGATCAAGCAATCCTAGAGGTACAAAGATTGCTAGAAAAAAGAGCCATCCGAGAAGTCCCCACAGACCAAATCGAATCCTTAACTTACTCAAGGTTCTTTAGTTCCAAAAAAGACAGGGGACTGGAGACCCATTTTGGATCTCAGCAAGCTAAACAAATAGATAAAAAAGATGACGTTCAGGATGGGAACATTGCAGTCTATTCTTCCCTTCTTGGGTCAGGACAGGTGGATGTGCCCCATAAGATCTCCAGTACATGTACTACCACATAAAAATGGACAGGCAATCCAGGAGATTCTCATGCTTCCGACTGGGAGCCAGTCATTATCAGTTCAGAGCCCTGCTCTTGGGTCTCACCACAGCCCCCCAGGGTGTTCACCAAGTGTATGGCAGTGGTCACGGCTTACCTGAGGCATCTAGGATTCCAGGTGTTTCCATATCTAGACAACTGGCTTCTCACTGCTACCACTGAGCAACAACTGATCAAAGCACGGGACTACACAATCCAAACTTGTTCTCAGCTAGGCATCATCATAAACTATGAAAAGTCTACCTTGTTACCTTTTCAGTCCATTATCTTTACAGGGGCAGACTTAGATACAAGACGCATGATAGCAAAGCTGCCTCAAGATAGGGTGTCAACCATTCATCAGCAAGTTTTGTTTCTCATAAAGAAGACGAGAGTTCAGGCAAGAGAAGTATTACAAGTCTTGGGCTCAATGGCCGCAGCAATTACACTAGTTCCTTTGGCACGCTTCCACATGAGGATTCTGCAGTGGCTTCTTTTCGCTCAGTGGTCTTTCCAGGATTTACCAGTGTCACACATGATCTTGATCACGGAAACTTGCAAAAAGGACTTAGCATGGTGGCTTGTCTCCCCCAGGTGACTCTGGGCAGACTCTTTCTAGACCCCCCATCCAGTAGCCACAGTGACCACGGACGCCTCCCAGATAAGGTGGGGCATTATCTGGGACAGACTGTCCACGGAATGTGGCAATCTCACAAGTACCATTTGCACATCAATGTTCTAGGGATGAGAGTGGTGCTTCTGTTATTGCAAGCACTTCAAGACTCTCTACCTACCTGGACCATTGCAATTCAGACAGACAGTATGTCATTGGTATGGTACATCAACAAGCAGGGTGGGACCAGATCTTACCCCTTGTGTCGGGAGGCACTTTGAGTATGGTAATGGGCGATGTCTTCCCAACATTTTCTGATTGTGACGCACATTCCCGGGAAATCCAGCATGATAGCAGACAGACTCAACAGGGCTATCCTTATGCCTGAAGCAAGAAGTTACGGACTTGACTTTTTGCAAATGGGACCAGCCATGCAGCAGCTACTTTGCCCTAGTCCCCCCCCTCTGGGACAGTCACCCAGGGATGCACTCGCTCACGATTGGCCTCCGGGACTACTCTATGCCTTTCCTCCTTTCCCTCTAATTCCAAAGGTACTTCAGAAAGCAAAGTCGCTGGGTTGCAAACTCATCCTCATTGCTTCTTACTGACCTCGTCAGATATGGTTCCCGCTTCTTTGCCATCATCTTCAACTGGAGCCTTGGATACTGGACCCAGTTTCGGACCTCCTGATGCATCAGTCGGGCGGGCGTCATCCTTCCCTCCAAATTCTCAAGCTTACTGCTTGGTTCCTCCACTTCCAGTCTTAGCCAGGCTCCCAAACATTTCCCCGGCTGTACAACACATCCTAGTGTCCTCTCACAAGCCCACTACCAGGAAGATTTACACTAACAAATGGAAGAGGTTCTCTTATTGGGCGAAGAGTAATGATATTGATCCCTTCACTGCTCCTGTTCGCATGATTCTTGATTTTCTGGCCGAAACCTTTGAAAGAGGGGCAGCTGCAGCTACTATTAGGGTCCAACTAGCTGCCATCTCCATTTTTCATGTAGGAGACTTGGGTTCTAACATCATGTCCCATAAGTTGTGCAGAGCATTCTTACGAGGTACAACTCTTTTGCGGCCCCCGGTAAGAGACCCCACCCCCCCGGACCCAAACTTACTTTTGGCTTCTATGGTTCTTCCATCTTTTGAACCAGCAGCATCTTGTCCCCTGAAACTTTTGTCTTGGAAAACCCTTTTCTTGGTTGCTATCACCTCAACTAGATGGGTTTCTGAATTACATTACTTTGTTCGCCCACCGTATCTCATTATCACAAAGATAGTCTCTTAGGACCAGTCCTTCCTTTTTGCCAAAGGTATGTTCAGAGTATAGTTTAAATCAGTCCATTGAGCTTCCTGTTTTCTTCCCCAATTACATCAACAAGGTAGAGTATAGACTCCACCAGTTGGATGTTCATAGACAATTATGTTTATATTTACACAGGACAAAAGACCTTAGAAAATCAGACCAATTGTTTGTATCCTTTGCTGACAATAAACAAGGTTCTCCAGTTTCAAAAGTGACCTTATCAAAATGGGTGTCAGACACAATCAGTTGACAATCAGTTGATGTCCTTCATGGATGCATCTGCAGTCATAACAACTGGGTTGTCCTGTCGTCAGGCAGCCCTTCAGTCGGCCGGATTCCAAAGTCCGGGTCCGCTTCGCTGATGTCGCCGTCATCTCTGCTGGTCTTCGGGTATAAAAGCATCAGCCGACGCCATTTTCCTCAGTCTTTCTTGCGCAGAAGCTGTTCGCAAGTGCCGGTCGGTCGGATCCAGAGATTACTTCTACCGAATACTAGACTTCTAAAGCTAAGTACCCCGGGGACTCTTTCTTACCTCAGCCGATGTCAGAAAAGTTAACAATTGTTTAACCTGTGGGAAACAAATACCTCATAAAGATTTCCACTCTTACTGTCTGCCTTGTTTAGGCCCAGCCCACGACATAGCAGCCTGTTCGCCTGTGCTTCTTTCAACCGGTCGGAGTTTGCAGAACAGTTTTTCGGTTCTGATTTTGCGATTATGCCGCCGGATCCTCCGACTACCCAATCTACCAAAAACGCAAAGATAAAGACCGACACAAACCATGGTTAAGCAAATCATGAGTGTCTCGGTTTCGGCCAAACCGAGAAAACTGATCTAAGTACAGCTGAACCTATTCCTACAACTGAGGCCCCTGCTACAACTCTTGAATCGACCTCAGAAATTTTACCCACTACGGTGGTTGACTTATCAGACACCATCCCCTTGGATGTCTCTACCCCAGCACGTGGTGCTGCTAGGCCTCCAGCAGCCATGTCCATTAAGGCCTTCGCCAGGGCTAAAGCAGCCAAGACTACTAAAACAGTGCCTGTTAAACCACACTCATCCAGGCCCTCTTCTAGTTCCCAAATGCTTACTTTGGCAGAAGATTTAATTTCTTTAATCAGAGGATCTCAATCTCACCCAGATAGGGCCTCTCAGCCCCCAGAGAAGAGACCTAGGGCAGAGCCCCCTGAGCCAGTGTCCTCTGATGAATCTGCTGATGAATCAGACATAACTGACCAGCCAGAGGCTCCTTCTCCAATTTTGAAGATTCTGATGCTGAAGAATCCATTCCAGCTGCTTCCCCACCAGAAGAATTCTCCTTTGGGGAAACCTTGCATGCCATGCGAGAACAGTTCCAATGGCAGCAACAGGATTTTTCAGACTCCAGAAAAAGACTTAGGACCTTTCTGCACCTCCCACAGCACAGGCCCTTAGCTATACCTCCTGTTCTCTCTGTGGTGGATGATGCTTTCAATGATGTTTGCTCCTCTCCAGATTCTTTACCCCAGCCCCTGCCAAACCAGACAGATTTTACAGGGTGCCAGATACTCATCACCACCTTTACAAGGCCCCACTTGCAGACCCAGAAACTATATCCCAGGGTCCCAAGGCAGTAGCGCGACCATAGCTAAAACCCTACTCCTTCTGAAAGGGAAGCAAGGTCATTAGACAGATGGGGTAAAAAGGTCTACACTTCAGCTACTCTCTCAGCTAGAGCTTTAAACTGTCAGTTTCACATGATACAATACCAAGAGTTTATGCTTGATCAGTTAACTAAAAACTAACCACTGATGAATCTCTTGATAAGAAATATGTATTAGAGATGGTAAATAACATACAACAGGTTAGCAACCATTCCTTAAAATGTGGCTATGATGCACTGGAGGCTTCATTTAGATCAGCCATGACAGGCACAGTGATAAGAAGGCATGCATGGCTAAAGGAACAAGCTTTACCGGATCATGTTAAAGCTAAGCTGCTAGATGCTCCTATGGACAAGACAAGTTTGTTTGGTACACCTGCCCAGCAGGTTATGAAGAAAATGGAAGAAAAGGCAAAATCTGTTCAAACGGTTAAAGATTTCTTGCAGGTTCAACCCCCAAGGTTTAGCAGGAACTGGCCTGCCAAAATTGGTCCTTTCCTGACTCCACAAAATTTCAAAGGGGCAGGAATAGACGTTCCAGAGGCAGAAACCAATCCAGAGGAGGTGCCTACAGAGGACGACAGTGGCAAGGTAACAACAGAGGCACACACACAGCCACTGCCACTACATCAGCACAACCACAGTGACTTAACCCTAAATCCGCCTACCAGGGAACAAATAGCAGCTCCTCTAGGCGGAAAGTTAACCTTATTTTCAAGGAACTGGCACTGCATAACAAAAGACAAGTGGATTTTACAAACCATAGATCAAGGTTACCGGTTTCACTTCCACACTTTGCCAGTCAAAAGAGGAATGCCAAATCTACCTCCAAATCAAAAAACAGAGGCTCTACGCCAGATAATGGAGTTAGCAAACATGAGAGCTGTGGAAAGAGTGCCTACAGCAGAGCAAGGAAAGGGTTCTATTCCAGACTATTCCTAGTTCCAAGAAAGGAAAAAAGTTGGAGACCAATTCTCGACCTGTCCACCTTAAATACATACATCATTGTCCCAAAATTAAAAATGCTGACACTACAGCAGCTTCTTCCCATGCTGGGCAAGGAGTCTTGGCTGGTAACTCTAGATCTCAAGGAGGCATACCTGCACGTCCCCATTCGACCAATCTGCAGAAGATACCTCAGATTTCTTGCAGGATCAGAGCACTATCAATTCTCAGCATTGCCCTTTGGCTTATCTACTGCGCCCAGAGTATTCACAAAATGCCTGGCATCAGTAATCGCCCATTGCAGACTACAGGGAATTCAAATTTACCCATACCTGGACGACTGCCTGCTACAAGGGGACAACAAAAGCAAGCTGACAACAGATTTACAAAGGGTCATTTACTTGCTACAAGCACTGGGATACACAGTCAATTTACAAAAGTCAAGGCTGATACCATCCCAAACAAGGACATTCTTGAATTGGACACAGTAAAACAAATGGCATTCCTGACTACAGAAAAACAAAAAGAACTTCCTCTTTACTTCTTGGCACTAACAAAACTGAACAAGTTAACAGCAAGAAAAGTACTGCAGGCCTTGGGCTTCATGGCATCATGCATAATCTTGGTTCCATTTGCCAGACTACATATGAGAAAACTACAGTGGTACCTAAAGAATTTATGGTCCCAACACAGTCACAGTCTAGAAACAGAAATCCCACTAATTCCATGCTTAAAACAGGAGTTCCTATGGTGGGCTCAGGCATGCCAGTCAAACCCAGGCCTACCCTTTCGCAGATGTCAAGCAAGCCAGACCATCACAACAGACGCTTCAGACCTAGGATGGGGGCCCACATGCTGGACAAATGCGCAAGGATTGTGGACACAGGATCAACTTCACCTGCACATCAACCTAAAAGAAATGCTGGCAGTAAAACTGGCAATCCAAAAGTTCAAACCATTTCTCAAGGAGGGCCAGTTGATGATAAGGACAGACAACACCACAGTCATGTGGTACATCAACAAACAGGGAGGCACTCATTCATACCCCTATGCAGAATGACCTTGGAACTGTGGACCCTGGCACTCAGCTACAACATCCAGTTACAGGCAATATTTGTACCGGGAAAGACAATACTCTAGCAGACATATTAAGCAGAACCACTTGGATGCCCACGAATGGAAGCTGAACCCGGACATCTTCAAGACCATCTCAAAGAAATGGGGAATGCCACAGATAGACCTATTCGCATCACCTCTCAATCACCAGCTCAAAAATTCTGCACAAGGACATTCCACCCACTAGCATGGAAAGTGGATTCGCTCTCCTTCAACTGGAAAGGCCTAACAGCATATGCATTCCCACCTCTTCCTTTGATACACAAGGTACTACTGAAAATCAAGGAAGAACGTCCAAGGATAATCCTGATAGCTCGAACTGGCCAAGACAACACTGGTACCCACTACTGAGGAGCATGTCTCGAACAATATGTGGCCAATACCCTGATGCCTTTGATGTTAACTCAGAACAACTACAGCATCATACATCCAAACCTAAAACGTTGCAACTAACTGCATGGAACATCACATAGCAGCAGCTAATCCAGAACTTTCCCAAAGAGTAAAAGACATTATTCTTGAAGCACGCAGACCTTCAACAAGAAGGAACTATGCTGGAAAATGGAAAAGGTTTGTCATCTGGAGTACAGAAAGAGGAAAAGATGTGTCAAACATAGATATGCCCAACATTCTGGAGTATCTGGCCGAACTTCTTCATTCAGGCCTGTCCTACTCCTCCATCAAGATACATGCATCAGCTATTTCAGCCAAATACAGCTTTGATCCACCTGTTTTTTCGCCCTTTGCTCAGGCAGTTCCTCAGAGGAATCAAGAATGTAAAACCTCCAAGGAAACCACCATTACCAGCTTGGGATTTGAACTTTGTGCTAGAAAAATTGACACTATCACCCTTTGAACCAGCAGCAACAGCAGACCTACAACACCTGTCATGGAAAACTGCTTTCCTACTGGCAATTACTTCAGCAAGGAGGGTTTCAGAACTACAGGCCTTAATGGCAGTGCAACCCTTCCTAATCTTCCACCAAGATAGAGTGTCCATGAGGACTAATCCTACATTTATGCCCAAGGTGGTATCCAGAGTGTCTTTAAACCAGGCAATCCACCTACCTACCTTCTTTCCCAACCCACAAAACAGAGGGAAAGAATACTGCATACCTTGGATGTACATAGACAGCTACGCTACTACTTGGACAGAACAAAAATAGCAGAAAGACTGACCAACTTTTTGTAGCCTATGCAACAGGAAGGGAAGGAAAAGCTATTTCCAAACAGACAATCTCCAAATGGATAGGAAATTGCATACGATTCTGTTAATCCTTCCATGGAAAACCAATTCCACAGAACATAAGACCTCATTCTACAAGGGCAACAGCCACTACCACAGCCTTCTTACGAGGAGTGGCAACCAAAGACATTATTGAGGCGGCTACTTGGACCTCCGTGCATACATTTGCCAAGCATTATAATTTGCCTCTATATTCCAGATCCCGAGCAGGGTTTGCCACTGCTGTACTGCAAGGGATCCTAAACACACCATAATCTACTTTTATCCTCCTCCCTAGTTGGCTATGGTATTCTACCCAGTTGTTATGACTGCAGATGCATCCATGAAGGACATAGTACAGTTTTGTACCTACCATAAATGTAGATGTCCGAACTGGATAGCATCTGCAGTCAGGATTACCCTCCCTCCTTCCCTCTGTGGTACTCCTAGGGTGTTTACCCTCCTAATAGCTAGCTGTTGGGGAGTCTTTATGGTGTATTTGTTTGTATATATGTACATACATGCTTATTGTTGTGTTTACCTCTATCTATTTGGAAACATTGGCATCTATCCAAATTTTAGCCTGCAAGAGGGCTTCTGGCATCTGGGGCAAGAAACACTGAGGAAAATGGCGTCGGCTGATGCTTTTATACCCGAAGACCAGCAGAGATGACGTCGGGTGGAGTGCCACATCACCCGACCCGGACTTTGGAATCCGGCCGACTGAAGGGCTGCCTGACGACAGGACAACCCAGTTGTTATGACTGCAGATGCTATCCAGTTCGGACATCTACATTTATGGTAGGTACAAAACTGTACTTTCTTATGATTTGCGTAAAAAGGCGCTTCCAGGGAGAGCCAGAGGACATTCAACCAGGGCCTTAGCCACCTTTGTTGACTTCCAAGCTAAATTGCCTTTAGATTCAATCTGTGCAGCAGCAACATGGGAAAATCCTCATACCTTTATCACTCATTACAAAGTGGATGTGGTTTCCCGGAATAGGGCATCTTTGGTTCCACGGTCCTGAAGAGTTTGTTCCAGTGAGCCACCCAAGAACCAGGTGCTGGGGACGCGGTCCCAACCAGCAAGAATGAAGGAGGGATGGGACAACATAACTTAAAGTTATGTACCTACCGTAACGTTCCATGTTTGTTGTCCTTCATCTCGCTGTCCTTCTTGCATCCCCCCCTCCTTCCCCCTTCCTGGAAGTTCAACAGGAGTTCCTTTATTGGTTACACTGGCTGAGTTTCCTGCTGACATACCAGGTTAGTTAACCATGCACTGTTTTTTCCTCTTTCCGTCCTACCTTAAATGTATAAGACCTTAGTAAAAAAATTTTTTTTTTCCTATGTATGTCTAGTGTGGGCTATTACAAATGAGATCTGGGGTAGCCACTGCTAGGCATGTTGGGATAGGTGTTAGCCTCGAGCCAGTAAAAGCTCTCGAGCTATAGTAAATCGGCTGAGTCGGAGCAGAAGATCGGCTCCGAACCCAACCAACAAGAAGGAAGGCAAGATGAAGGACAACAAACATGGAACGTTATGGTAGGTACGTAGCTTCTTTTATGTAAATACATAATAGCTTTTTGCTTAGCTTGAATTTTTTTCCCTCTTTTTCATTTTTTACTGAGAGTCAGTGAAGTATAACAAGGAGCCATTAATGCTGTTTTATGTAATAAGTCTTTACTTTTGCCTTTTTGTTTAGATAGCTTTGAGAAGAGCTCTTTTCTTTTGGCTCTCAACTTCAAACTGTGGGTGAGGGCAAACGGGAGTATTATCCAGGTTATCAGATGGACCGTGTTTCACCTCTGCCAACTTCTGTTGCTTTTGCTTAAACTGTTGCAGAACACCATAGGGAAGAGTTAAGTTTTACTTTTTTGATTGGGGTTGGTTCATAAGGGATCTTTATTGATCCCAGTTTAGTTGTTCATTTTTTATGCAATTGCTGGTGGCGTAGAGGGATAAAGCCCTGATTACCCAGGTGTCCAGAGTTACAGAGTTGGGTGGTGCACAACTCCGGTAGTGGATGATGGCCAGGGTGCAGCAGGACACATACAGCTACAAATTTTTGGAGGAGGAATGGTAGTATAGTAAGAGTCCTGCTGGGAGAAGGCTTATTGGCTACCAAGCCACTGGTTGCTTGGCCCTGATTAGCAAGTGCACAGAAATATGCATTCAGAGAGGGTGGGCATTGAGAGTTTCCACTGTGATGAGGGTAGTCTCTCTGCCAAGGGTTGGGATTAGAAAAAAGACACAAAATACTCTCATAGCTAGGTTGTCTGCAAGAGCACAACCCCCTTAGTGTCTATCTAGATAAAAGCCCCTCTGGACAGCTCTTGCAGCGATGGAACTGAAAATACCTTTCTTTGCTAGTGCTTTTTATCTGTTAATTTTCAGTGTGTGCTGTGAGGCACAGGTACTACTAATCATGCTGTCATAGCTCATAGCTGGCCTTAGGCATAGGCCAACTAGGCGGCCGCCTAGGGCACCACTCTAGCAGGGGCACTTTTCCAGTATTTATTTGAGTAGGTAGACCAGAATGGTGGCACCGGGTAGTGTGGTGGAGGGCGCCATGGAGCCCTTTTGCCTAGGGCATCAGTTGACCTAAGGCCGCTCTTGCATGCTATTTACCTGCTTCTGCATGGAGTGGAGCATATTTGTTTGAAATGTTAGGTTGAAATGCCTTTCCTTCCCCTTGAGGCCATTCTTGGTACCCTCTTTGACTGAAACCCTGTCTTGGTGCAGCTTTCTTTAGGGCAAACTGCACAAAATGACTTCCATTTTATTTATCAAAGAGAAATGTTAAGCCTATATTTTTGCATTTTGTTTGGTGTGAAATTTGAAAGTATGAGCTATTAACTTCTATAGTGTCAAGTAACAGTTTAGTTTGGGAATCTGTCTGAAATATTTAAATATCAATCACTTGTGTATAAAAGCAGGTTTTGTGTTATCCAAATGTTGGTTTATTGAGTAAGTTATTTCTGTCGAAGAGCAAATTCAGTTGCTTTTCATGTCCATTTTGTTGAGAAGTCATTTTTGCTGAGTCACAGTGATTTGTGATTAGGCATAATTAGGATGTTCCTTATAAGGTCAGTATGGAAGCATTCCTTGGAAATATGACTTTTCCATCAAGGATATCTGTACGTCCAGCCAGTCTGCTCAGGTTCCTTCCTCATGTGTTATACATCCTTCCTAAGCATGAATCAGGTTGCTTGTGTACGAAAAACATGTGGATGCACTGAAAACTCAGAACTTTCTTGACACTAGTCAGCGTATGCACTTCTGTCAAAATTGCATCTAGTCGTTCATATTGGTCGGTTTCAACATAAAAAATTCTGAGAGATAAGACCCTTAGGACATATCTTGAAAACAAATACCTCTAGATGCTAGCTTGCACTGCTGTGTGGTCATAATCTTCATCTTACAACCTTTCCCATCAGTTTAAAAAGAAAAATCACTCTAAAAGTGCTCGATGAAAGCGAGATTTCTACTTCTTTGTGTCAGTCTGGGTAACTTTGCTAAGGCACCTTTGCAGTCCCAGACTTTGTTTCTCCTGGGCTCTCTACTGCATCCCCTAGGGAGGCAGAGGCCAGCACATCAGAAAAGACTGATCATTTGGCTAAGATAGCCAGGAAGGGAGAATCTGCATTAATTTTGACTTAGAGAAGGAAATATTCATCAGCTGGTGGTTTGAGAGAATATCCAGGGCTCACTTTTGAGGTTTCATATATCTCTAACCCCCAAGACTGTCTGGATATCCCTCACAAGCATACCTAAAAGACAAAGTACATTTACCCACCCACTACTCCTCTTTCCAGTCAGAAAATCGAAAGAGAGGGCTGGTTCAGTTTTGCTCAGTGACTTTTTTAAAGTACTTCAGACTTTTCAGGCTGCTCAGTCATCTGCTTCATCTTCATCTTGTACTCCATTAAACAGGAAAAGAGTTTCCACTTCCTTTGAGGAGGATGATATTTCTGATTCTGACCAATGGGCCAAGGGTGTTGCTAGGCATAATCAGTATCCTCAAATGAGTACAGTTTTTTCTGAGTATCTCTTAGAAAATTCAACACTCAAAAAGCACGGAATGTTTAGACCTGTGCAAACGAATATTTAGATTGTAGAGGTGTATGAAAAATGCTTGTGTAAAAGGAATGCACTTCTAAAAAAACGCTTTTTATCGAAATAAATGGTAGCAGTTGAAGTAATGTGTTAACTTCTTGTATGTGTTGTGGGTAGCATTTTGAAGGTTGAGTGCATTTTTAAAATGATAGGGGGGTGGTGGGTGCAACAGCGTTGGGTATGAGTACAAAATGTAAATTCTTGCTACACCCCAGGGCCTAGATTATGCCTCATTGATCACTTTCATCTCTGAGTCTGATGACATATTATCCTTAGATTCTTCTTATGAGGAGATTTCTTTTGAGGATATGGTTGCCAAAATGAAGGGTTTCTTTAAATGAAATGCCAGGGTGATCTCGGACTCTGAGAAAATATTTATAAACATGGATTCTCCTAAACTTGTAGCAGTTCTTTCAGTATTAGTGACAATAGAAGACCTTTTGAGCTTCTTCCTTGATTCCTAATTCCCACTCTCTGGCTCCTAAACAGCTTGATAGGATTTACAGAGTTTCTGATTCTCATAAGTATTTTTTAAAAAATTCCATAGCTGATACAACTACCATTATTCTGAGCTCCGATAAAGGAATGTCTTTGTTCTTCTAATCATATTCTTAATGTCAAGGAGCATTAAGCAGATACAGGAAAAAAGTACATATTTCTACCACTTCAGCATTTAGAGCCATTAATTGTTAAATCCACATGACTATGTTCCTTATATCTATTTTGAATAATATGGGATAAAATGTGGCCAGCATTTCTAATTCTGATATGAAGTTTAATCTCTTGGATATGCTTAATTCTGCCTTTCATGTAGCTAAACACACCATTAAATGTGGTTTTGATGCTGTAGATGCTGCTGTCCAGGGCAGCATCCACTGGCACTGTTATGAGAAGAGAAGTCATGCTTGGTTAAGATTGCAGTCCCTTCCAGAGGATGTATATGCACAACTATTAAATGCTGCCTTAGATAAGGACCTATTGTTTGGAAATGCTTCTACAGAAGTCTTTAAAAAGCAAGATGAAAAATGAAAATTTGAGAAAGGAAAAGCTATTTTACACCATACACAAGTCCCTAACTCTTAAAGGAATTTTCCTGTTAACCCAGGACCCTTTTATTCTTGACTTTTAAGAATGATTCAGAAGGGTACAAATATCAGTTGGAGTCTCTCACTCCATATTCAGGAATCCCCCTTCCTCCAAGAATCAGGGCACATTTGTTTGCTGACATTCTTTCAGAAATGCTAGCTGAAGTGGTTATAGAACCAATTCTTCCTCTCCAGCAAGAAAAGATATTTTATTCCAGGATTTTTCTTGTGGCCAAGAAAAAAGATAGATGAAGATCAGGTTTGGATCTTTCAGTTCTAGCTTCCTTTCTTGCCATTTCAAAGTTAATGGTGTTAACTCTGCAGTCCTCATTTCCTTTTCTTTCATCCCTTTTGTTTTTAGTAACTCTCGAAGATGCATATCACCATATTCTAATATGCAGAGACCAGGTCTTAAGATTTTTAGTGTCTGGGTTACATTTTCAGTTTGCATTTTTTCTTTTTTGGCCTTTCTGTAGCTCCAAGACTATCTGTGAAATGTGCTACTCCAGTAGTTGCTATCAGCAGACATTGGGGAATCCACATTTACCCTTACCAGGATGATTGCCTCATCTTAGCAGATTCCACTCAAGATGGTCAGGCATCCCTCCTTTTCTCCATAAATCTGTTTCAAAAACTAGGTTTCAAACTAAACCTGGAGAAGTCTTCCCTAGCCCTGTCTCACAGGTTAAAATGTCTAGTATGCTTTCTGGACACCTCCCTCATGATGGCTTACCTCCCTCCACAGAAAGATTGCTTTTACTATCTACAGTTCTTAGATCTGGCTTATCAGTTCATTTCCCTAGCAAGGGAGTTTCTTGGAATTCTAAGGTAGACGGCATCAAGTATTGTCATGGTCCTGCTAACCAGACTTCACATGAGGAAGTTTTATTGGTTACAGACATCTGTTTGGATTCAGTAGTAGGATTCTCTTTCTTTCTCTTTCTTTTTCTTTTCCAGTTCTGGTCTTCATGAAAAAGGAACTCGTGGTGGGCAAATCAGGTACATCTGAATTTGGGTCTCCTCAGTCTGCAACAGCAGATTGCCCCAGGCTTTGCCTGAGAGATCAATGTCCAAAGGGATCAAAGTTCAGGGAATTTTGAGATTCCAACTTCTGGAAAAAAAACACAAACCTCAAGGAAATTATGGCACTGATGAGCTCTGGGTCAATTGTGGAATCCAGGACCACTGTTGGTAATTATAGGCAACACCACTGTGATACAGTGACTATATCACCGAACACATTCGAAATGCTGGCCATCAAAGATAAATAATTTCTAATTGAATCTAAAGTGATCAAAAACATCAAAAAATATTTTATTCATTTTACAGAGGGGGCTCCACCTAAACCCCTTGCTAATTATATGTACCAACTCTGAAATCGCACAACAGCAAAGTAAGGGCAAATAACTATACCTTGCTGCACCTCAGTCTCGTACAAAACACTGGTGGCAAAAACTCAGTTGAAATTGACTTTTGCTCTTATGAACATTCGCTCTTATTTGCAGCCTGATAAAACATTTACACATATGAGCTTTTGATGATTAAGACTAACGAATGTGGTACATAACGGGGTGTTAGTGTGGGTGTGGGGGGGGCAGTTCTTAATCCCCATGCAGACTAGCCATGACTGCCTGGGAGGTGGTAACTCAGCACAGTCTCTCCCTTCAGGCAACCTTCATCCTATCAGACCAGAAGGTTACAGACTCACTGAGCAGATCCAAAACAGATCTTCACAAGTTGATGCAACACGCAGAGGTCTTCCAGGATATTGTCAACCTGTGCGGACCTCCTCAAGTACCTCTGTTTGCTTCCATTTACAACAAACAGTTACAGAAGTTGTGTACTTGGATTCCTTGCAAACAGGCCTGTAAAACAGATGCCTTTTCTTTCCTGTGGATGGGAAGGTTCCTCTATGCCTTCCCCTCCCATTTCCTTGATTACCAGAGCCTTACTAAAGGTAAATGACTCTTTCAAAATATTGCTGGTAGCTTATCTTTGACCTAGTCAACATTGGCTCTACCTTCTAATATACTTGGCCAGGGGTAATAAACAAAAACTGCCTAACACTGTGGATTTACTCCTACAGGACAGAGGATGTCTTATGCACTCTGACATTCTGAACCTTTTCATTCTATTCAGCTACCTCTTTACAGAAGGCATGCAGCAGGTGTTAAGGAAGGCTAAAAAATAATTGTTATTAGAAAATCATATTTACCCAAATTGAAGAGGTTTTCCAGTTGATGCTGCCGCACCAACTATAAAATCTCTTCCATTTGGCTAAATATGATTTTGTTACCCCTGTTAGGGGCACTACTGGTATTACTCCACCACTTGTGTTAATTGCTGATATCTGCCCTGTCTTATACTTCATTCAAAAGAACGTCTTTTGACCATTTCAGCTTGTTTGTTATTAGATCCTCTCCTTTCTTCTTTACTCCAAGTGTGAAGTTATTCTTGAAAAGAGTTTTACATATTAGATTAGCTAGAAAACTGGTGGTTCCAGTATGGAGTCTAAATTTTGTGCAGGAGAAGGTAAATCTACCTCCATTTGAACCTGCAACTGTCTCTTCCTCCTAGTTGCATACTTGAAAGACAGTTTTACATATGCTCTGACTTTGGCTAGATGAGTATCTGAGATGTAATCCCTTATGGCTTCTCGGCTCTTTTTTTTAAATTTTTTTTCATAAATGTAGGTCAACTCTTAGAATTAATCTTTTATTTATGCCTTCTAAACACCCTAACATTTAAATTACTGTGGGAAAGTAATTGCTCACTATTTGAGGAGTAGACATATATAATCAGTAGTTTTCCTTACTTGACAAGAGAACATGAGGATATACCGTTTATTCTTACTACAAGCAAAAGGCAGCACCAGCTTCCTGGAACTAGAAATACAAGGAAAATAGACAAGATAATGATTTCATGGAATAGCTTAACGTTAGACTGGCAGAAGAGAACAAATTCAAGCACTTTGTTGATAATGTTTAGATCAGCATGCTACTAGACAACATATCTAAGCCTATCTGAGTAGATATAATTAGCTTATCTGTAAAGACTGGAGAGGCATGCCAATTAGCCAAAGGTATGTGTAAATGCAGTAAGGAGTTTACTGTAAATAAATAGAGGATATGTGCCTTTGATAGCTGGTATTTATAAAGACTAACATAATGTGTGTATATGTATTAGTTAATTATCAATCATGACTTTATATTATAAATTTACATAACATTGTATTACAATGTGAAGTTGTTCTAGCTTGCCGTTCATTCTTTACTGATGGGTTCGGAGCCGATCCCTCGGCTCCGAGTCGGCCAATTGCGAAGTTCGAGGTCTTCAAATAGTTTGAGGCCAAGCCCTATCCCATGATGCAGCTAGAGTTACCTCAGATCTAGTTTGCCGCCGCAACAGATCAGAGGTTCTGCATTATCTCGGGCCAGTAAGATTGTTTTTTCATTCTTTACTTAATTATGTTGATATTTAGATAGTTTTAGACAGTTTTGAATAGTTTTATAAAGCTCTTATAGCTTTTTGGTGTGTTTGCCTACATTATATTCCCTTCCCATTAGTGTGCTTTAAAATACTAGTTGGCCTCTTGTTTTAGGCCTAGTTTAAAAAAAACTATTTCTGATTATTACAGTGCGTTTATTCAGTGACCTTTTGTCACAATTTATACTTAATAGTTAGATAGTTTATAGTTATTTGCTGTGTGGTGTGTTTAGCCTTAAATTTTTTTAGAAAAAGCTTGGATTGATTACTGTTGAAGTTTTGCAGTTGACAGTAATTTTTGTCAGATATAATTATTCCTTAGAAAATCTTAGATAAGGTTTGTGGTGTCTTATAGCAGCTATCCTGTGTGTTTTAGACAGACCTTTTTCTGTCACTTTAACATTAGTATTAGTGTGTGTGTGTGTGTGTGTGTGTGTGTGTGTGTGTGTGTGTGTGTGTGTGTGTGTGTGTGTGACTTAGCCTGATTTTAATTAAGGCTTTTGTGGATAATTACTGTTTAGAATTTTTTGTGGTGACAGTAATTTCCTCTCTGAGATTACAATGGCTGACCAAGAGAAGCATCCTAAGTCAGGTTTCAAAAAGTGCCAAAGTGTGGCCAAAAGATGTAATTGTGTGTACTGTCTAGGAGCGCTGCATTTACAAGATAGCTGATGTTCTTCGTGTTTCACTGTTGCAGTCATTACATTTGGGTAATCCTGCTGGCAGGTTGCCCGCAGTCGGCCTGAATTCCAAAGTCTTAGGTCCTGCGTCGGTTGCTGTCGCCCCTTCACTGACGTCAGGTCGTTAGGGGTATAAAAGATGCAACCAATGCCATTTTCTTCAGTCTTTCTTACTGCGCGGTGCCCGAAGCAGAAGCAGTTCGCAAGAGCTGGTCGGCCGACTCCTGAGATTTTCGTGTTCGAGTTTCAGATCTGAAGTCTTCATTAAAAGCTAAGTACCCCGTTGGGGAAACTTTTTTCTTGCTCCAGACCGATGTCAGAAAAAGTTAATTATTGTATTTCTTGTGGGAAGCAAATACCTCATAAGGACTTTCATTCTTACTGTATTCCTTGCCTAGGCCCTGACCACGGCGTTTCAAGTTGTCAGTTTTGTGCTAGATTTAACCAACGCACTATTAAGCGTCGGAACGATTTTGCACTAAGCTATTTTGGGCACAGATTTAATTATACAATGTCATCAGATAGCCATCCGACTACCGGAGTTCACAAAAAGCAAAAAGAAAAAGACAGGCAACCAAGGTCCAAAACCGATGACAAAGCTTCTCCTAAGCCAGTTGCCTTTTCGCAGGTTCTCAGTGAGGCACTTTTGCAGCCCCTGAAGCCCGCTACTTTAGAGTTGCAGGCCGCTGCCGACTCCCACGTGGAGTCGGTCAGGCTGCTGGAAACTCAAGGTATTGGAGCCTCGGAGACTATTCCCTCAGGTGGGTCCAGAGCCGCTGAGCAGGCATCGGTTTCTGAGGGTGTATTCAGACCTAAACAATTATACATTAAACCAACTTCAACTTCAAGGCAAAGACTAAAGCACCTTTAAAAGCAAAGAAACAAGTTCACCAGCCACATGGACAGGCCTCCATGACAAAAAAACAGATAACCAAAATGGCCGAAGACTTAATTACCTTGATCAGAGGTTCCCATCCCCCTCCTGATAAGAGGCCTAGGCAAAAGACAGACTATGAATCTTCAGATCAGGTTTCCATTTCCTCTGATTCCTCTTCTGATCAGCGATATTCTCTTCCCCCCATGAGGATTATGATGCTGAAGAATCTGTTCCTTCAGCTTCTCCTCCTGAGGACTATTCCTTTGGGGAAACCTTGCATACCATGAGGGAGCATTTCCACTGGGAGAGCCAAGATTTTTCAGAATCTAAGAAGAGGCTCAGGTATTTTCTTCTATTACCTCAACACAGGCCTCTAGCTATTCCACCTGTGTAAGACATTGTAGATGATGTGTTTTCAGAGTCTAGTCTGACCCCTGACTCCTTACCTCCAGCTCCTGTTAAGCCTGACGGATACTACAGGGTTCCTGACTCTCATAAATTCCTTTTCAAAAACCCTGCTGCAGACCCAGAAACTATTTCTCAGGATCCCAAAGGGGTTAAGGCTTCCACTGCAAAAAACCCTACCCCTTCTGACAGAGATTCTAGGGCACTGGATAGATGGGGAAAAAAGCTTTACACATCTGCTACCTTGGCTATAAGGGCCTTAAACTGCCAGTTTCATATGCTCAAATATCAGCAATATGTCATGACACTGCTTAAACAGAAAATGTTGGTAAATTCTGAATGTGCAGATAACAAAGAAATGCAGGATTTATTGCATGCAGCTGAACAAGTTGAAAAGCATACGTTGCAATGTGGTTTTGATTCTCTGGAGGCCTCCTGCAGGGCCGCTGCTACAGGTTCTGTAATTAGGAGGCATGCTTGGTTAAAGGAACAAAATCTGCCTGATCATGTCAAAGCTAAATTATTAGATGCACCATTACAGCATGATGCCTTGTTTGGTGTTAAGGCAGAAGAGGTGTTAAAGAAAATGGAGGACAAAGCTAAATCTATGCAAACGGTCAAAGATTTTTTACAAGTACAGCCACCTAGGTTTAGCAGGCACTGACCTACAAAGAACTGGTCATTTCCAGTGTCAGATAGACCTCAAAGGGGCAGATCCAGATGCCCTAGAGGCAGATCCCAGCCACAAGGTTCGTACAGGTCTAAGCAATGGGGTGCTTCTACCTCCAAAAGTGGAGAAGACAAATCACAACCATACAGGAAATAGTCCCAATGACTTCCCCCTGCCTGCACCAAGCACTTTATCTACTGGCAACTCCCTTAGGGGGAAAAATAGCACTTTTTTCTCAAAATTGGCACATTATAACCCAGGACAAATTGGTTCTAGACATAGTGTCACAAGGCTACAAGTTTCACTTCCATACCCTGCCAAGGGCAAACGGTTGGCCAGACCTGCCAAACAATCAATGGGCAGAGGCTCAAAAACAAGTCTTATCCCTCATGGACATTGGGGCTATTCAACAAGTGCCACAGCAAGAGCATGGACAAGGATTTTACTCAACTGTTCTTGGTACCCAGAAAGGACAAAGCATGGAGACCAATACTGGATCTATCTATTCTAAACACTTTCCTGGATATACCAAAATTCAAGATGTTGACCTTGCAGCAGCTTCTGCCCATGCTGGGCAGGAAGGCTTGGCTCGTCACGTTAGACCTAAAATAGGCATACCTGCATGTCCCAGTCAGATAATCATGCAGAAGATACCTCAGATTCAAGGCTTGTTCAAAGCATTACCAATTCTCTGCACTGCCCTTTGGCTTATCTACTGCGCCCATGGTCTTCACAAAGTGCCTGGCACCAGTAATTGCTTTCTGCAGACAAAGAGGAATACAAATATATCCTTTCTTGGAAGACTGCCTCATTCAAGCAGAGAACAAGGACATTCTACTACAGCATCTGGCGTTTGTGAAAAGACTTTTAACAGGCCTAGGGTATACAGTCAACGAAAAGAAATCAAAACTAGTACCCTCTCAAGAGATAATATTCCTGGGTGCAAGCTTAAATACAATTGCCCAGATGGCTAATCTCACGCCAGACAAACAAAGGCAACTGACTATCTATTTCAAGGAAATGGCAACAAAGGCCCAGTTACTACAAGAAAAATTCTGCAGGCTTTGGGCTTCATGGCATCCTGCATCCTACTAATTCCATATGCAAGACTGCATATGAGGAAACTTCAATGGTACCTAAAAAGTGTCTGGACACAACATTGCCACAGCCTGGAAACAATGATTACTCTCATTCCCTGCCTGCAACAGTAGTTTTGATGGTGGGCAAAGGCTTATCACCAAAACAAGGGACAGCCATTCTCACTACCCCCAGCCAGGCAGAACCTAACAACGGATGCATCAGATTATGCCTGGGGGGCCCACATGGCAGGAAGAGGCATTCAGGGCACCTGGTCCACAAATCAAATGCATCTACATATCAATCAAAAAGAGATGCTAGCTGTTCAAAATGCCCTGACAGCCTTCAAGGACCTAATTCATTTGGGACAACTACTGATAAAGACAGACAATACCATGGTCATGTGGTACATAAGCAGGGGGGCACGCATTCTTACCCCTTTTGCAGACTAGCCATGGCTTTATGGGACACAGCATTGACTTACCAAGTTCATCTGCAGGCACAATTCCTGCCAGGAAAGGACAATACTCTGGCAGATGAACTAAGCTGAAACCTCATGGATCCCCACGAGTGGCACCTGGATCCACAAGTCTTCAACATGATAACAAAGAAATGGGGACGCCTGGACATAGATCTGTTTGCCTCCCCTCACAACTTTCAACTAAAAAGATTCTGCACAAGGACTTATCACAGACAAGCATGGAAAATGGATGCCTTATCTTTCAACTGGAAAAGCCTATCAGTATATGCCTTTCCTCCACTGCCTCTCCTCCCCAAGGTACTCCTAAACGTGAGACAGGTAAAAACAAAAATTATTCTGATTGCCCCAGTCTGGCCCCGCCAGTACTGGTGTCCGATCTTAAGGAACTTGTTTCAATACCCAGCCTGGACCTTACCTCAAATACCTCACCTACTGTCCCAACAAAACAATCAGATTCTGCACAGCCAACTCAGGACTCTAAACCTGGCAGCATGGTGGATAATGTAGCCGTACAAAGCACACCTCTCAGTAAAGCTGTGATGGATGTCATTTTGGAAGCCAGAAGGCCTAGTACTAGAAAATCCTATGCTGGAAAATGGAAGAGATTTTGTGCTTGGAACCAAGCTCAAGGAACTGACACAGCTGTACCAAATATTCCTCAGATTTTGCAGTACTTAACTGAGATGCTGGACAAAGGCCTTTCTTTTTCATCAATTAAAATTCATGCCTCTGCCATTTCGGCTCATTACAATACAGAGCCACCACTCTTTTCTCATCCTTTATTAAGGCAGTACCTCAGAGGAGCCAAAAATTTAAGGCCTCCAAGGAGATCGCCAATGCCTGCATGGGACCTCAATTATGTCTTGGAAAAACTCACCATACCTCCTTTTGAGCCAGCTGCTACTGCGGATATAAAGTTTTTATCTTGGAAAACAGCTCTGCTCCTAGCAATAACTTCTGCAAGACGAGTGTCAGAGCTGCAGGCTCTCATGGCTGTGGAACCTTTTATCATTTTTTATCCAGACAGGGTCTCTCTGAGGACAAACCCTACATTCATGCCTAAGGTGGTGTCCAGTGTAGCTTTTAACCAAACTATTCATTTGCCAACTTTTTATCCAAATCTACAGAACAAGGGGGAGAAAATTATGCATTCTTTGGACGTACACAGACAACTTAGATTCTGTTTGGATAAAACTAAAATTTTCAGAAAGATGGAACAATTACTAGTGGCATATGCTGCAGGATCACAAGGAAAGGCTCTCTCCAAGCAGACTATGTCAAAGTGGATAGGTCACTGAATTCGTTTCTGCTACTCTCAGCATGGCAAACCAGTGCCTAAGGGCATTAGGCCACATTCAACCAGAGTTGCAGCCACTTCTGCAGCCTTTCTCAGGGGAGTACCATCCAAAGACATTTTAGAGGCTGCTACTTGGAATTCAGTGCACACCTTTACAAAGCATTACAATCTGTCACTTTACTCTAAATCCAGAACAGGCTTTGCCACTGCAGTTCTGCAGGGCCTCATAGCCGTTCCTAATATTGTTTAGTTCCAGCCCCCCAACCATAGCTTTCGGACTCTACCCAAATGTAATGACTGCAACAGTGAAACACGAAGAACATAGTACAGTTGTGTACACTTACCATAAATGTAGATGTTCGAGTGTATTCACTGTTGCAGTCCAGGTTACCCACCCACCATCCCACTTATTTCTGCTGGAACTTATCTTTACTTCCCTGATCTATACAGCCTATGTGGTGTATTTGCTTTTAGATGAAGGTAAAGTTTATTTTGGTGCATGTATGTTTTATATATATATATATATATATATATATATATATATATATATATATATATATATATATATATATATATATATATATATATATATATATATATCTAGCCGACCCTTTTGGGGGCACCTGACATCTGGGGCAAGAAAAACTGAAGAAAATGGCGTCGGCTGCATCTTTTATACCCCTGACGACCTGACATCAGGGAAGGGGCGACAGCAACCGACCCAGGTCCCAAGACTTTGGAATTCAGGCCAACTGAGGGCAACCTGCCAGCAGGATTACCCAAATGTAATGACTGCAGCAGTGAATACACTTGAACATCTACATTTATGGTAAGTGTACACAACTGTACTTTCTGTATGCCATTCCTTCTTCTCCAGGGTTCTTCAGGAAAGGAAAAGAAAATTAATAGACAGAGGTTTCTTGAAACCGTTCTTCCAAGAAGCTTTGAGTGACTAAGATGGATCCAGCAAGTCCTCAAAGTCTTCTAAGACTTCTGAATCAAAGAAATCAAAAAATTCTTCGAATTCGGCTCCACTGCCATCTGAACAGACGGTCTTTTCTTTTCGGAGCCGGTCCCCAGTCTTGGAACCGGTATCCGAAACTCCCTAAGAGTCCATTATTACAGTTGGTACCACCTTCAGTGCGCTCATCTTGGTCCTCTATCAGCCTTTCTGATCTGGATGTGGATCGTGTGGTGCAGAAGCTGTTACTGGCACCGGCCTTGGCAAAAATTTTATCGGCTTAAACCCAAATGGCTTCGGAGCCGAAGACCCTTACACCAGCTCAAACTGATGTTCATCGTGTTTCACTGTTGCAGTCATTACTCTTGGGTTATCCTGCTGGCAGACTACCCACAGTCGGCCAGAATTCCAAAGTCTAGGTCCAGCATCTGTTGCTGTCGCCTCTTCCCTGACGTCAGTGCGCCAGGGATATAAAAGATGCAGCCGGCGCCATTTTCTTCAGTCTTTCTTGCTGCGCGGTGCCCGAAGCAAAAGCAGTTTGCAAGTGCCGGTCGGCCGACTCCTTAGATTTTCAAATCTGAATTTCAGAACCAAAGTCTTCATTAAAGCTAAGTACCCCGTTGGGGAAACTTTATTCTTGCTCCAGACCGATGTCATAAAAAGTTAATTGTATTTCTTGTGGGAAGCAAATACCTCATAAGGATTTTCACTCTTACTGTATTCCTTGCCTAGGCCCTGATCACAATGTTGCTAACTGTCGGTTTTGTGCTAGATTCAACCAACGCACTATCAAGCGTCGGTTCGATTTTGCATTTCATTACTTTGGCTGAAGATTTAATTATATAATGCCAGCGGAACAGCCGACAACCGGAGTTTACAAAAAATGCAAGGACAAGGACAAGGATGGGCATCCGAGGTCCAAAACCGACGACGAAGCCTCTTCTAGGCCAGTCGCCGGTTCTCAGTGAGGCGCTTTCGCAGCCCCTGGCGCTTGCTACCTCAGAGCTGCAGGCCGCTACCGACTCCCACGTGGAGCCGACTGGGCCTCTGGAAACTTAAGGTATTGGACACTCTGAAATCAATCCTTCAGATGGGTCCGGAGCCGCTGAGCAGGCATCGGCTTCTGAGGGTGTCTTCAGACCTACACAACTATATGTTAAGCCATCTTCAGCTTCAAAGACAAAGACTAAAGCAGCTCTAAAGACAAAGAAACAAGTACAGCATTCTCTTATTCAGACTTCCATGCCTAAAAAACAGATGCTCAAAATTGCCTAAGACCTAATTACTTTGATCAAGGGCTCCCATCCCCCTCCTGATAAGCCTAGGCAAGAGACAAAGTATGATTCTTCTAATCAGGTATCTATTTCCTCTGATTCCTCTTCTGAACAGGATTACTCCATGCTTCCCTATGAGGATTCTGATGCTGAAGAATCCATTCCTTCAGCCACTCCTCCTGAGGACTGTTCTTTTGGGAAAACACTGCATACTTTGAGGGAGCATTTCCACTGGGAGAGCCAAGATTATTCTGAGTCAAGAAAAGGCTCAGAGACTTTGTGCTTCTTCCTCAGCACAGACCCCTTGCTATTCCACCTGTCCTAGACATTGTAGATGATGTATTTTCAGAGTCCGGACTGTCCCCTGACTCTTTACCCCCTGCACCTGCTAAGCCAGACAGATACTACAGAGTCCCGGATTCTCATAAATTCCTATATAAAAACCCTGCTGCTGACCCAGAAACTATTTCTCAGGGTCCCAAGGCAGTTAAAGCTTCCACTGCAAAAAACCCTGTCCCCTCTGATAGGGATTCTAGGGCTCTAGACAGATGGGGGAAAAGTTTACACTTCTGCCACCCTGGCTGTAAGGGCTTTAAATTGTCAATTTCATATGCTTAAATATCAGCAGTATTTAATGTCACTACTTAAACAGAAAATGTTGACAAATACTGAATGTTCAGAGAACAAGGAATTGCAGGATTTATTGCATGCAACTGAACAAGTGGGAAAGCATACTTTGCAATGTGGTTATGATTCCCTGGAGGTCTCTTGCAGGGCCGCTGTTACAGGTTCTGTTATTAGAGGGCATGCTTGGTTAAAGGAACAAAATCTGCCTGATCATGTTAAAGCAAAATTATTAGATGCACCATTACAGCATGAAACTTTGTTTGGTACTAAAGCAGAAGAGGTGTTGAAGAAAATGGAGGTTAAAGCAAAATCTATGCAGACAGTCAAGGATTTCTTACAGGTACAGCCAACCGGGTTTAGCAGGAACTGGCCTTCTAAAAATTTGTGCTTTCCAGTCTCAGACAAACCACAAAGAGGCAGATACAGGCATCCCAGAGACAGATCTCAGCCCCAAGGCTCATACAGGCCTAAACAATGGGTGGCTCCTACCTCCAAAAGCGGAGAAGACAAATCACAGCCTTACAGGAAACAGTCCCAATGACTTTCCTCTACCAGTTCCAAGCAGTTTTCTTTTGACAGCCCCTTAGGGGGAAAACTAGCACTTTTTTCTTCAAATTGGCAAATGGTTACCCAAGACAAATGGGTTCTGAACATAGTGTCCCAAGGCTACAGGTTCCATTTTCACACCCTACCAAGGTCAAAGGGTATGCCAGACCTGCCACACAATCATTGGGCAGAGGCACAAAAACAAATTACAGCCCTCATGGACATGAGGGCCATTCAGCAAGTACCACAACAAGAGCAGGGGCAATGATTTTACTCCAGACCTTTTCTAGTACCCAGGAAGGACAAAACCTGGAGACCAATTCTGGACCTGTCTACTAAGTACGTTTCTGCAAGTTCCAAAATTCAAAATGTTGACTCTTTAGCAGCTACTGCCCATGCTGGCCAAGAGGGCTTGGGTCGTAACTTTGGACCTAAAGGAGGCATACCTGCATGTCCCAATCAGACAATCTTGCAGAAGATACCTCAGATTCATAGCTGGCTCAATGCATTACCAATTCTCTGCACTGCACTTTGGCTCATCTACTGTGCCCAGGGTCTTTACAAAATGCCTGGCACCAGTAATTGCGTTTTGCAGACAAAAAGGAATTCAAATATATCCCTACTTGGACGACTGCCTAATTCAAGCAGAGAACAAAGACACTCTTCTAAAGCATCTGGCATTTGTAAAAAGATTACTAATTGGCCTAGGGTACACAGTAAATGAAAAGAAATCAAAACTAGTGCCCTCTCAAGAGATAATATTCCTGGGTGCAAGCTTAAATACAACTGCCAAGATGGCTTATATCATGCCAGACAAGCAAAAACAACTGACTACTTACTTCAAGAAATTGGCAACAAAACCCCACTTATCTGCAAGGAAAATCCTGCAGGCCTTGGGTTTCATGGCATCCTGCATTTTACTAATTCCATATGCCAGACTGCATATGAGGAAACTACAATGGTATCTGAAAAGTGTTTGGACTTAGGATTGCCACAGCCTGGAGACAGTAATTGCACTCATTCCCTGCCTACAATAGAAGTTTCGATGGTGGGCAAAATCCTGTCACCACAACAAGGGTCTGCCATTCAGTTTTCCCACAGCCATACAGACAGTGACGACGGATGCATCAGATTATGCCTGGGGGGCCCATATGCCAGGAAAATGTATTCAGGACACATGGCCTGCAAACCAGATGCATCTTCACATCAATCAAAAAGAGATGCTAGCTGTTCAAAATGCCCTGACAGCTTTCAAGGACCTGCTTCATCCAGGACAATTACTGATAAAGACTGACAACACTATGGTCATGTGGTACATAAATAAGCAGGGAGGTACTCATTCCTACCCCCTCTGCAGACAAGCAATGACCATATGGGACACAGCATTGGCTTTTCAAGTTCACCTGCAAGCACAATTCCTGCCAGGAAAAACAAACACTCTGGCAGACGAACTAAGCAGAAACCTCATGGATCCCCACGAATGGAAACTGGATCCACATGTCTTCAGGATGATGATAAGGAAATGGGAATGCCCAGACATAGATCTATTTGCCTCTCCTCACAACTGTCAATTGCAGAGATTTTGCACAAGGATTTACCACAAGGAAGCATGGAAAGTGGACGCCCTATCATTCAGCTGGAAAAATCTAACAGTGTATGCTTTTCCCCCACTGCCTCTCCTTCCCAGAGTACTCCTAAAGGTCAGACGAGAAGACAAAAATGATTCTGATTGCACCAGACTGGCCACGCCAGCACTGGTACCCAATCCTAAAGAGCTTGTCTCAAGGTTCAGCATGGATATTGCCTCAAACTTCTCACTTGCTGACCCAACAAAACAATCAGATCCTGCACAGCCTACTCAGGACCTTAAATCTGGCAGCATGGCGGATAATGTAGCCATTCAGAACACTCCTCTTTCAAAAGCTGTTAAGGATGTTATCTTGGAGGTCAGGAGGCCCAGTACCAGAAAATCTTATGCAGAAAAATGGAAGAGATTCTGTGCTTGGAACCAGGAACAAGGCATTGACACGTCTGTACCAAATAGTCGTCAGATTTTACAATACCTAACCGAGATGCTGAACAAAGGCCTTTCTTTCTCATCAGTTAAGATTCATTCTTCTGCCATTTCTGCACATTACAATACGGAACTACCTATCTTTTCTCATCCTTTAATAAGGCAGTACCTCAGAGGGGCCAAAAACATTAGGCCTCCAAGGAGAGCACCAATTCCAGCCTGGGACCTCAATTATGTTTTGGAAAAAAACACACTGCCTCCTTTCGAGCCAGCATCAACAGTGGATATTAAATTCTTATCCTGGAAAACAGCTCTGCTCCTAGCCATAACCTCTGCAAGGCGAGTCTCAGAGTTAAAAGCACTCATGGCTGTGGAGCCTTTTATCATTTTTCATCTAGACAGGGTTTCTCTGAGGACAAACCCTACATTTATGCCTAAGGTGGTGTCCAGTGTGGCCCTCAATCAAACCATTCCCTTGCCTACCTTTTATCCAAACCCACAGAACAAGGGTGAGAAAATTCTGCACTCTTTGGACATACACAGGCAGTTACACTTCTACTTGGACAGAACTAAAGCTTTCAGAAAGACTGAGCAACTTTTATTGTCATATGCTGCAGGATCACAAGGAAAGGCCATCTCAAAACAGAGTATTTCTAAATGGATAGGCCATTGCATCCGTTTCTGCTATTCTCAACATGGCAAATCAGTGCCTAAGGGCATTAGGCGCCATTCCAACAGAGCAGCAGCCACTTCAGCAGCCTTCCTCAAAGGAGTACCAACCAAAGAAATCTTAGAGGCTGCAACCTGGAGTTCAGTGCACACCTTTACCAAGCACTACCACTTGCCTCTCTACTCTAAGTCCAGAGCAGGCTTTGCCACTGCAGTTCTGCAGGGCCTCATAGCCTCTCCTAATCCTATTTAGCCCAGCCACCCATCCTCCGCTTTGGGATTCTACCCAAGAGTAATGACTGCAACAGTGAAACACGATGAACATAGTACAGTTGTGTACCTACCATAAATGTAGATGTTCGAGTGTATTCACTGTTGCAGTCCATGTTACCCACCCACCATCCCCCTTCTCTTTGCTGGGACTTATCTGCACTTCTCTATCCTATACAACCTTTTTGGTGTATTTGCTTGTAGATGAAGGAAGTGTTATTTTTGTGCATGCATTTCTTATTGGTATATTTTTCAGCCTACCTATTTGGGGCACCTGACATCTGGGGCAAGAAAAACTGAAGAAAATGGCGCCGGCTGCATCTTTTATACCCCTGGCACACTTATATCAGGGAAGAGGCGACGGCAACCGACGCCGGACCTAGACTTTGGAATTCTGGCCAACTGCGGATAGCCTGCCAGCAGGATAACCCAAGAGTAATGACTGCAACAGTGAATACACTCGAACATCTACATTTATGGTAGGTACACAACTGTACTTTCCTCCTCCGAGCCATGCTGGTCCTTTGGAGCTGGAGGAGTCGGACCTATTGATTCTGGAACCCTTAGAGCCGATGCCTGCTCCAGTGTCTTTGGCTCCTTTCACTCTGACATCCTCAGTGCCGATTGAGGACTCTAGGAGCCGACACTCTCTGGTCGGGTCCGGGGAGGATAGTCGGAATGACTTGTTGGTTCTGACTATGCCTCTTGGGGCTTCAGCTCGGATGAGCTCTGCTCCTACCTCTGGTTCGCAGCCCACTGTCCCGGTGCCGGGGGTATCGATGGTTTCCTCGGATCCGTCAGTTCCCCCGCATCGGAGCAGAGGTGCTTTAGATGCCATGAGGAGAGTCATGTATCCTAAGACATCCTCAACCTCAGGTCTGGCTTCCTCCTCCCCTAAAGCGCCTGTGTCTGCTTCTACCTTACACACCCTGAACAAGCATAGAGACCCAGAGCCTCAGGAAGCCCCATTGGGTGGCCCTTGCTCTTCCGAGACCTCACCAGAAGCTCCAACTGATGAGGTTCCCAGGAAAAGATTGTGTAAGAGGAAACCTCTAGACTCCCCCCAGGAGTCTCTAACATCTGATACTGACTTGGATGAGTCAGAAAGGTCCCCCTCTGAAGATATCTTATTCACTGAGATACTTGAAATCCTGAGGCAGAGGGTTGACTGGCAGTCCAAAAACCCTACTGAGGATGAGTCAGTTCTCCTGAAGGCTTTCGGGTCTCAGCCCTCCACCTCTTGGGTGTCTCTGCCCTTCAATGAGCTGATGCAGCTGGTCTCACAAAGGGTGTGGGAGTCTCCGAATACTATGGAGTCTGTCCCTAGGAGGCCTAATAAGTTCATTTCTGCCCCCCTTGACAAATCTTTCTTAAAATGTGTGCCAGTTGATGCCATGGTGGTTGTGGCAGCCACCAAAAAGGAAATGTCTGAAACTTCCTCGTTTGTCCATCCTTCTAACAGAGACTCCAAGATCATGGATAGATATGGGAAGCGCATGTTTTGTTCAGCGATTTTTGCTGTTCGTTCACTCAACTGTTTAACCCATTTTACCAGGTTACAAAGAGATCTCCTTAAAGAGCTAGGAGATGCTCTTCAGGGTACAGTAGCTGCAGGAGCTGCCAACAAAGTTGCCACCCTCAATTCTATAGTAAACTCATCCATGCGCCTCATTTCGTATGCAGCTGATGGAACGAGTAGGGCAGCGGGTACAGGAGTTGCTCTTATGAGACACTCCTGGATGTGTTTGTGTTCCTTTGCGGCACCCTTCAAGTCATCCTTCGTGAATACTGCCTTTGATAGCTCGTACCTTTTCTGGCCTAAATTGAAGGAAACCTTAAGCAGGTGTGAGCAGGACAGGAAGACTCTGTCTGCTGTCGGGGTCTGTTTTTCCACCCCTACCAGACCCTACCCTAAGGGTCAAAGGGGACAAAAAATGTGGTTCCGAAAAGCCCGAGGAGCCTTTCAGGACACATATTGTGAACTCCTTCCAGAGGCAGAGGAGGAGGCAATAATGGAGTACACCGCCCTCGCAGCAGAGGGGGTCTGCAGCATCAGGGCGACAGAGATCACTTCTCTGAGAAGCCCTACCAGCGCTCCTGAAAGGAGGCCCGACTGTCCTGCTCTGGAGGCAGTCAGGGGTCGCTTATCTTTGTACCCAGACGTCTGGCTCAAAATAACAAAAGACAGCTGGGTACAAAGTATAATTTCCAGAGGATACTTCATCCCATTCACCACACACCCTCCACCCATAAGAAAAATCACGGACGTTCCACCTAGTTACAGGGAACAAGCAATAATAGAGGTCCAAACATTGCTAAGAAAAAAGAGTCATCCAACCAGTCCCAGCAGACCAGACAGGATCCGGAACTTACTCAAGATTCTTTTTAGTTCCAAAAAAGATGGGGGACTGGAGACCCTTATTGGACCTCAGCAGACTGAACAAATCTGTAAAGAAAGAGAAGTTCCGGATGTGCACGTTTCAGTCTATACTTCCCTTCTTAGGGAAAGACAATTGGATGTACTCGATAGATCTCAAGGATGTGTACTACCACATAAAAATGGCCAGGCCATCCAGGGATCATCTGCGCTTCCGGCTGGGAGCCAGTCATTACCAGTTTTGAGCCCTGCCCTTTGGCCTCACTACAGCCCCCAGTTTGTTCACCAAATGCATGGCAATGGTCACGGCTCACTTGAGGCGTTTAGTATTCCAGGTGTTTCCATACCTAGACAATTGGCTCCTTACCGCCATCAACTCATTCAGGCCAGGGAGTCCACTCTGTCACTCTGCTATCAACTGGGCATTACAATCAACTCAGAAAAATCTGCCTTGTCGCCGTTGCAGCATATCATTTTTATCAGAGCAGAACTGGACACCACCACACTAAGACTTCCAATAGAAAAAGTCTTTCTTCTCCATCAGCATGTCAGTGTTCTGATATCCAAAGACAAAGCAGCAGCATCAGACGTTCTGAAATTGTTAGGCCTGATGGCAGCAGGAATTCTAGCCATGCCACTAGCTCGTATGCATATGCGGCTACTACAATGGCTGTAGTTCACTCAATGGTCGTAGCAAGAGCTTCCCATGTCTCACATGATAATGATCACAAATTTCTGCAAAAAGGATCTTCAGTGGTGGTTGACCTGACTTCATGTCACGATAGGACTCCATTTGTGCTACCCCCTCTAGCGGCCACAGTGACCATGGACGCTTCCCTGATAGGGGGGCATTTTCAGGGAAAGACCGCCCAAAGCACATGGACCGATCAAGAGACACATCTGCATATCAATGTCTGAGAGATGAGAGCAGTACTTTTGGTGTTGCAGTACTTTCAGGACTCTCTTCCTCTGGGTACGATTGCAATTCAGAGAGACAACATGTCAGTGGTCTGGTATTTGAACAAACAAGGAGGAACCTGGTCTTACCCCCTTTGTCATGAGGCTCTCAGAGTATGGCAGTGGGCTATTTCCACCCAGTGCTCTCTGTTGGCAGTGCACATCCCTGGGAAATCCAGTGTGATAGCAGACAAGCTGAGCAGAGCAATTTTGTTGCCCCATGAGTGGTCCCTCTAGAAAGAAATAGTGGACAGGATATTCCGCAGGTGGGACCAGCCTTGCTGCGACCTTTTTCCTAGTCACATGAAAACGAAATGCAGGAGCTACTTTGCCCTGATTCCCCCTCCGGGAGAAGTCCCAAGGGATGCAGTCATACAATTGGCCTCCGGGTCTCCTCTATGCATTCCCACCAATCCCTTTGATACCCAAGGTTCTACAGAAAGCAAAAACCCTGGGAAGGACCATCATTCTAATAGCCCCTCATTGGCCTCGGCAGATTTGGTTCCCCTTCCTTCGACTTCATCTTTTGGAGGACCCTTGGATTCTGGACCCAGTTTCAGACCTTCTGATGCACACGTCTGGGGAACTTAGTCCCTCTCTTCAGTCCCTGAAGCTGACAGCTTGGCTGCTCCAATTCCCATCATAGTCCGGTTTCATAACTTTTCCAATGAGGCAAAGCAAATTCTCTTATCGTCTCATAAATCTTCTACGAGGAATCTGTATCTTAGCAAATGGAAAACATTTTTTATATGGGCCTCTAAAAACAATATTGATCCTTACCAAGCCCCTGTGGCCGCCATTTTAGAGTTCTTGACTATGATTTTCAACAAAGGAGCTGCAGCAGCAACAGTTCATGTTCAACTGGCTGCTATTTCTAATTTTCATATTGGAATCGAAGGTTTGAATATTTTGTCACACAAGTTATCCAAAGCCTTTCTCAAAGGGTCCTTTCATATTAGACCACCTGTGAAATTTCCCTATTCTCCATGGAATATAAATTTTATGCTTTCCTGCATAATTCTTCTGCCATTTGAACCAGCATCCTCATGTGACCTCAAATATTTGTCATGGAAAACCATCTTTATAGTAGCTATTACTTCTGCTCCGCATAGTGTCAGAGCTTCAGGCTTTATCTATCAAGCCTCCTTATTCGATATTCCATACTGACAGTCTCTCACTTAGAACATATACCCCTCACTATTGCACCAAAGGTTGCACTTAAACTAATCTCAACCAAATTATTGATTTGCCAGTCTTCTTCCCCAACCATTAAAACAATTTAGAGTACATGCTGCACAAACGTGATGTTCACAGACAGCTCAGATTTTATTGGATAGAACAAAAGATTTCAGGAAATCAGACCAGCTTTTTGTTTCATTTTCAGACTCTAGGAAGCGTAGACCAGTGGCTAAAACAACTCTTTCTAAATGGTTATCTGATTGTATCACCTTTGCTTAATCAGCTGCTAACATGCCATTACAGCATAAAATTAAGGCTCACTCAGCCAGAGCTGTTTCTACATCCTCTGCCTTTTCTGCCAGATGTGCTATTGATAACATTTGCGCGGCAGCCACTTGGTCAAAATCTCATACCTTTATCACTCATTACAAAGTTGACAAGACCTCCAGGGACAGGGCCTCCTTTGGATCCACGGTCCTGAGAAATATACTTCCATGAGCCACATGAGGTTGATGGTGCTTGGGACGCTACCCATCAGTAAAGAATGATCGGCGAGATAGAACAACTTCACATAAGGAAGTTATGTACTTACCATAACGTTCCATGTGAGTTGTTCATCTTGCCTTCATTCTTACGTTCCTCACTCCTACCCCCTCTTGGGCTGTTAGATAACCGAGATGCTGGAGCCATCCTGGTTGCTCAATCCTTCTATACTTTCTCTTAGGGAGTGATAGAATGACATATAGTATTATTATACGCAGAAAACAAGATCTGAGGTAGCTCTAGGTGCATCATGGGATAGGGACTTGGCCTAAAGCTATTTGAAGACCTTGAGCTTTGCAGTTGGCCATCTCGGAGCTGAGGGATCAGCTCCGAACCCATCAGTAAAGAATGAAGGCGAGATGAACAACTCACATGGAACGTTATGGTAAGTTCATAACTTCTTTTTTTGTTCCTAACGTGTATTTGTATGCATATACATTGAACACGTATAAAATATTGCTACTAATTTTCTTTCTTGAAATTATAAGAACTTGTTTTAACATACTAATACTGCATTCCTATTAAATTAAAGCATTAGATGAGCTTGCATGTTCTGCCATATGTGCTGCCTGTTGTTGCTGCTGTTGTATGATTTATGCACTGTATTACATCGTCATTTTACTTTTGTTTTTCTGTATCTGCTGTTGTTTATGTTACTGCTGTTGCATGATTTACACACTTTCTCATTACTGTGATAGTGACTGAGGTCATGGCTGAAAAGGGTCATTGGACCATTTCACTTACTCAGCTAACAGTGATAAAATATAATAAGAGAAAAGAAAAAACATGGTTTTGGGTAGGGGGTACATTTTGTAAGTTGGCATATGATTCCCAGAAATCCTGGCAATTTCCCAGTCAGAATTGTGATTAGTAAGCAGTGGGACAGCATAACTACAAAGTGCTAAAAACAAAGAACTAGTAAAACAGAAAAGGCGAACCAGGAACAACTGCAGACCACCGATTTATTTATTTAACCAAAATTGTACTAAGTGCTTTCACCCACACACATCAGGGCATCTTCAGAGTACTGACAATCCTTGTGTTGAACCTCTTTTTAAATCCTTATGTAAATTGGATAATTGAACAATTAAACAATTAAATTATTACCTACGCAGCTAAAAAGGAAAAGGGACAAGGTTTCTACTCGAGACTTTTCCTGGTACCCAGAAAAGACAATTCATGGCGTCCTATCCTGGATCTGTCTACTCTAAACACCTTTTTGGAGATTCCAAAATTCAAGATGCTGACTCTTCACCAATTACTTCTTATGCTAGGCAAAGATGCGTGGTTGGCAACACTAGATTTAAAAGAAGCATACCTGCATATCCCAGTCAGAGAATCTTGCAGAAGATACCTATGCTTCAAAGCAGGCTACATGCACTATCAGTTCTCTGCACTGCCCTTTGACTTATCTACTGCACCCAGGGTATTCACAAAGTGCCTAGCTCCAGTTATTGCATTTTGCAGGCAAAGAAATATTCAAATATACCCATACCTGGACGATTGTCTAATTCAGGCAGAAAGCCAGGACATACTTTTGAATCATCTGCCCTTTGTACAAAGGGTTCTAACTTGTCTGGGGTACACCATAAATGAAAAGAAATCACAACTGGTACCCTGTCAACAAATTATATTCCTGGGAGCAAGCTTGAATACAACTTCTCAGATGGCTTACCTCACGCCAGAGAAACAAATTCATTTGACAACCTACTTCAAACAAATGGCCACAAAAACCCTGCTTATCTGCAAGACAAATACTGCAGGTCTTGGGGTTCATGGCCTCCTACATTCTTCTAATTCCATATGCAAGACTGGATATGAAGAAACTACAGTGGTATCTAAAAAGCCTATGGTGTCAATTAGAAATAACGATTCCTATCATACCTTGCCTACGCCTAGAGTTCCTTTGGTGGGCAGAGGCCTGCCACCAAAACAAAGGACTGTCTTTTACACCACCCCCTAAACCCTAACAACAGATGCATCAGACTATGCATGGGGGGGCTCACCTGGCAGGGAGGTGCATTCAGGGCAAATGGAACCCAAGTCAAATGCACCTGCATATCAATCAAAAATAAATTTTAGCTGTACAGAATGCTCTGACAGCCTTCAAGGACCACATTCTTCCAGGACAACTAATGGTAAAGACGGACACCACCACTGTTATGTGGTACATAAACAAGCAGGGGGGTACCCATTCTTACCCCCTCTGCAGACAAGCCATGGCATTGTGGAATACAGCCATGAGCTACCAAGAGGACCTACAAGCTCAATTCCTGCCAGGAAAATTAAATACACTGGCGGACGGACTATGCAGAAACCTCATGGACCCACATGAGTGGAAACTGGAACCAAGGACTTTCAACATGTTGACAAGCAAATGGGGGAGCCCAGATATAGACCTGTTTGCCTCTCCTCAGAACTACCAATTGGACACATTTTGCTCAAGGACTCCCCACAAACAAGCCTGGAAAGTGGATGCTCTGTCCTTCAGCTGGAAAAACCTATCAGTCTATGCCTTCTCCCCCTCTGCCTCTGCTCTCCAAAGTATTACTAAAAATCAAACAGGACAAACCAAGGATGATTTTGATTGCTCCAGACTGGCCGCGTCAACACTGGTACCCCCTTCTGCCCAGTGTGTCACAGTTATCTCTATGGCACCTGCCTCAGACTCCTTCCCTGCTGTCTCAGCAGGAGAACCAGATTCTGCATCCTCAGCTTCTAACACTGAACCTTGCAGCCTGGCTAATTACTTAATCTCTCCTTTACCATCCCTCAGCAAACCTGTGTTGGATATCATTTTAGAGGCAGGGAGGCCTAGTACTAGAAAATTTTATGCTGAATAATGGAAAAGATTCTGTGCCTGGAACCAATCTCAATGGATGGGCACAGCAGCACCCAATTTACCTCAGATTTTACAATACTTAACTGAGATGCTTCACAAGGGCCTGTCTTTGTCCTCCATTAAAATCCATGCCTCAGCCATTTCAGCTCATTATAACACTGAACCTCCCCTTTTCTCTCATCCACTTCTCAAGCAGTTCCTCAGAGGGGCCAAAAATTTGAGACCACACAGGAGAGCTCCAACCCCAGCCTGGGACCTTAACTTTGTCTGGGAGAAACTCATTCTACCTCCTTTCGAGCCAGCTGCTTCTGCAGACTTAAACTTTCTTTCTTCACTTCAGCTAGAAGGGTTTCTGAATTACAGGCCCTTATGGCAATGGAGCCTTTCATCATCTTTCATGCAGACAGGGTGTCCCTCAGAACCAATCCATCCTTCATGCCCAAGGTGGTATCCAGTGTGGCTCTTAATCAGTCCATTCATTTGCCATCTTTCTTTCCCAATCCACAGAATAAAGGGGAACGGATACTGCATTCCTTAGATGTGCACAGACAGCTTAGATTCTACTTGGGCAGGGCTAAACCTCAAAGGAAATCTGAATAACTGCTGGTGGCATTTGCTGCAGGGGCAGAGGGGAAGACTATTTCAAAGCAAACCATTTCTAAATGGATAAGCCATTGCATTAATTTCTGCTATAAGCACCATGGAAAACCTATCCCCCAGGGGATCAGACCTCACTCCACCAGGGCTGCATCTACCTCTACAGCCTTTCTCAGAGGCATCCCTACCAGGGACATCCTAGAAGCTGCTACCTGGAGTTCTGTACATACTTTCACCAAGTATTATCATTTGCCAGTTTTCTCTAAATCCAGAGCTAGCTTTGACACTGCAGTCTTGCACGGCCTTATAGCTGGCCCTAATGCTATCTAAATTCCTCCTCCCAACCATAGCTTTGGGAATCTACTCAAATGTAACGACTGCAACAGTGAAACACGAAGAACATAGTACAGTTGTGTACACTTACCATAAATGTAGATGTTTGAGTGTATTCACTGTTGCAGCCCTGGATGTTCATCATGTTACCCTGCTGCAGTCATCACACTTGGGTTATCCTGCCGTCAGGCGGTCCCGCAGTCGGCCCGAATTCCAATGTCTTGGTCCGGCGTCGGTTGCTGTAGCTTCTTCCCTGACGTCAGAGCGCCAGGGGGTATATCAGAGGCATCCGACTCCATTTTCTTCAGTCTTTCTTGCCGTGCGGTGCCCGAAGCAGAAGCAGTTCGCAAGTGCCGGTCGGCCGACACCTGAGATTTTCGAATAGAGTTTCAGTCCGAAGTCTTCAAAGCTAAGTACCCCGTTGGGGAACCTTTTCTTACATCAGTCCAATGTCAGAAAAAGTTAACAGTTGCATTTCTTGTGGGAAGCAAATACCTTGTAAGGACTCTCATTCTTTTTGTATACCTTGCCTAGGCCCAGACCACGACGTCACTGGTTGTCAGTTTTGTGCTAGGTTCAATAAGCGAACTATAAAGTGACGCTTTGATTTCGCACGCCACTACTTCGGTATAAAATTTAATTACACTATGCCATCGGAGCAACCGACTACTGGCGTGCATAAAAAACGCAAAGATAAAGACAGGCAACCTAGATCAAAGCCAGATTCCGAGGCCTCGGCTGGGCCGGTCGCCAGTTCTCCGGTTTTCAGTGAGGCTCCTACGCAGCCCCTGGCTACCGCTGAATTGGATCCCCAGACTGCTTTGGATCCCCCAGCAGAGAGTTCTAGGCTGACGCAGCCATTTTCTTTAGGCCCTACCGACGACTTTGCAGTAGGGGAAGCCGGTGCTGTAGAAACACCTTCGGTTTCTGAAGGTGTCTTCAGACCGACTTCTCTCACCATAAAATCTTATGCTAAGCTTAAGACTCCTCTAAAACCAAAAAATCCTACACTTCAGTCTCCAGGTCAAGGCCCTATGCCTAAGAAACAGATGCTTAAAATGGCTGAAGATTTGATTTCTTTGATCAGGGGTTCCCAACCCCCCCCCCCGACAAAAGGCCAAGACAAGAGGAGGATTATGCCTCCTCTGATCAAGTGTCTGTTTCCTCAGGCTCCTCTGAGGAACAGGATTATTCCTTTCCCCCTTATGAAGATTATGATGCTGAAGACTCCATTCCCTCAGCTTCTCCCCCTGAAGATTATTCCTTTGGGGAAACCTTACATACCATCAAAACAGAACACACACCAAACTTGTAAGCAACGTAACAAGGATGTCCAAGTACACCAGGAGGAACGCCAACAGTCTTCCAGCTACAATTACTGCACCAAATCACTAGGCAAAGGACGATGTAACCACGATCCAAAACCAATTTATTGAAAGAACCACAGATGACCTAGGTTTCGTTCAGTGACGAACTTCATCAGATAACCAACATCAAATAACTCATTCCTTATATATGCTTCACCCACCCACTAATTACATCAATTAACTGTAATTGAACCAATAAAATAAAATAACCTAGTTATTCCATTTAAACACACAGTATACAATTGCATGCATATGAAATAAATAAAATTTAAATACAATAATTACTAAAAACATTCCTGTACCTTGTCAAATACAATATATAAACTGTACAAACAACTAAAAATGTACAAGCACATTACATGATGCAAATATGGTGAAAAAATGTGTTGAAAAAAATGTGTATATACATATATAATATAATATAATGAAAAACTTGATCTAATATAAATATTATAATGAAGAATGAGAAATGAGTAAAAACACATGGTAACAGCATGAACATAAAAATATATATATATACTGATTATATGATATAAAAAATATATATATATGTATAAATATATGTAATTGGTTATAAATATTTGTACAAGCCACAATAACAATTCATTAAAAATTCATTATAAATGTGTTTGCATATTTGTATGTATGTATATATATTGTGATCAAAATAATTTTCACTACAAAACTAAGTTCATATTTATAAACAAAATTGTGCATTATATTCGCACAATCTATCTGCCTTTGACCATAATGCCTTTCAAAAGTGGCTTAATGGTACAATACTCATTAAGCCCTGGAATGTTGCATGCATCTAACGCTAACTGCCATTTTAATTCACATATGTCCAAATCTAAAGGAATAACCCTGCCTTGTGCATCAACAACCACATTTTGTATAATGCAAAACTTAAATTTGTGTCCAGCATTACTCACTAAATGCCTGGCAAGAGCATTAGTTGTTTTAAGGTTTTAATATCAGATAAATGCTCTCTTACTCTATCCTAAAGTGTGGGAAGTCTTACCGACATAAAATGAGTCGCAATCTTGGCACAAAGCAAGGTATACAACGTTAGATGTATAGCAATTGTAATGCCCTTTATATTAATACTATAACTGTTGACTACAATATTTCCACCAGTGCAATAAATATGTGAACATATAGTACATCGACCACACTTAAAATTTCCTATTTGTCTACATGTAGTTATATTTTTGGAACCATCATACCTCTCAAAACTATTTTTGAATGATCGTCTTTCTTGTACACAAACTTCACATCCCCTAAACAAGTGTCCTACTTTTTTTTTACTTACTACATCCCAATTCCTCTGAATGATATCTCTAATAATCAGAAAGCAATCATTATATACTGATATGTATAAGGAATACCACTCATTTATCTTCTTCACATTTAAGATTGGTATTAATCAAATTGAGACCTGTAGATGTTAATATAGCCTGATAACATCCTACTCTTCTCTTGTAAGACACCTCATTTAGTATATTAACACATAATTGTTCGGGATACCCTCTATTCTGAAACATATTGGACATAAACTTTAGTTCTTCCAGAAAATCATCATCATTGCTGACCATTCTGGCAGCCCTGACCATCTGCCCTTTGACTATTGCCTTTTTCTGATGGTCAGGGTGCCAGCTGGTGTAATGCAAATAAGCATTAGAAAAAGTTGATTTTCTATGGATGTTAGATATTACCTTACCACACTTCTTATCGTAGTTTAACCTCACATCCAAATATGTTATTTCTTCCTCACTAATTTCGTGTGTAAACTTCAGAAACCTCACCGTGTTATTAATGTATCCAATAAACGATTCCAACATGTCCTTTTTCTCATCCCATACAATAAATATGTCGTCAAGGTATCTGGTATACAATTTAATGTGTTCAAAATATTTAGTTACATCTTTAAAACTAAATATTTTGAACACATTAAATTGTATACCAGATCTAATGCTTTATATAATTTTATATAATGTCTAATGCTTAGTGAGGAAGAAATAACATATTTGGATGTGAGGTTAAACTACGATAAGAAGTGTGGTAAGGTAATATCTAACATCCATAGAAAATCAACTTTTTCTAATGCTTATTTGCATTACACCAGCTGGCACCCTGACCATCAGAAAAAGGCAATAGTCAAAGGGCAGATGGTCAGGGCTGCCAGAATGGTCAGCAATGATGATGATTTTCTGGAAGAACTAAAGTTTATGTCCAATATGTTTCAGAATAGAGGGTATCCCGAACAATTATGTGTTAATATACTAAATGAGGTGTCTTACAAGAGAAGAGTAGGATGTTATCAGGCTATATTAACATCTACAGGTCTCAATTTGATTAATACCAATCTTAAATGTGAAGAAGATAAAATGAGTGGTATTCCCTTATACATATCAGTATATAATGATTGCTTTCTGATTATTAGAGATATCATTCAGAGGAATTGGGATGTAGTAAGTAAAGATAAAAAAGTAGGACACTTGTTTAGGGGGGATGTGAAGTTTGTGTACAAGAAAGACGCATCATTCAAAAATAGTTTTGAGAGGTATGATGGTTCCAAAAATATAACTACATGTAGACAAATAGGAAATTTTAAGTGTGGTCAATGTACTATATGTTCACATATTTATTGCACTGGTGGAAATATTGTAGTCAACAGTTATAGTATTAATATAAAGGGGCATTACAATTGCTATACATCTAACGTTGTATACCTTGCTTTGTGCCAAGATTGCGACTCATTTTATGTCGGTAAGACTTCCCGACACTTTAGGGATAGAGTAAGAGAGCATTTATCTGATATTAAAAACCTTAAAACAACTAATGCTCTTGCCAGGCATTTAGTGAGTAATGCTGGACACAAATTTAAGTTTTGCATTATACAAAATGTGGTTGTTGATGCACAAGGCAGGGTTATTCCTTTAGATTTGGACATATGTGAATTAAAATGGCAGTTAGCGTTAGATGCATGCAACATTCCAGGGCTTAATGAGTATTGTACCATTAAGCCACTTTTGAAAGGCATTATGGTCAAAGGCAGATAGATTGTGAGAATATAATGCACAATTTTGTTTATAAATATGAACTTAGTTTTGTAGTGAAAATTATTTTGATCACAATATATATACATACATACAAATATGCAAACACATTTATAATGAATTTTTAATGAATTGTTATTGTGGCTTGTACAAATATTTATAACCAATTACATATATTTATACATATATATATATTTTTTATATCATATAATCAGTATATATATATATTTTTATGTTCATGCTGTTACCATGTGTTTTTACTCATTTCTCATTCTTCATTATAATATTTATATTAGATCAAGTTTTTCATTATATTATATTATATATGTATATACACATTTTTTTCAACACATTTTTTCACCATATTTGCATCATGTAATGTGCTTGTACATTTTTAGTTGTTTGTACAGTTTATATATTGTATTTGACAAGGTACAGGAATGTTTTTAGTAATTATTGTATTTAAATTTTATTTATTTCATATGCATGCAATTGTATACTGTGTGTTTAAATGGAATAACTAGGTTATTTTATTTTATTGGTTCAATTACAGTTAATTGATGTAATTAGTGGGTGAAGCATATATAAGGAATGAGTTATTTGATGTTGGTTATCTGATGAAGTTCGTCACTGAACGAAACCTAGGTCATCTGTGGTTCTTTCAATAAATTGGTTTTGGATCGTGGTTACATCGTCCTTTGCCTAGTGATTTGGTGCAGTAATTGTAGCTGGAAGACTGTTGGCGTTCCTCCTGGTGTACTTGGACATCCTTGTTACGTTGCTTACAAACCTTACATACCATGAGGGAACATTTCCACTGGCAAGGTCAGGACTACTCCGACTCAAAGAAAAGGCTCCGAGAGTTTCTTTTCCTCCCCCAGCACAGAACACTTGCTATCCCCCCAGTTTTGGACATTGTGGATGATGTTTTCTTAGAATCTAGTCTAAATCCAGATTCTCTGCCTCCTGCTCCAGCCAAACCAGATAGATACTATAGAGTGCCTGACTCACACAAATTCCTTTACAAAAGCCCTGTTGCTGATCCAGAGACAATCTCCCAGGGTCCCAAAGGGGCTAAGGATTTTATGGCTAAAAATCCTGTACCCTCAGAAAGGGACTCAAGAGGACTAGATAGGTGGGGGAAGAAGGTTTACACCTTAGCTACTCTAGCTATGAGAGCACTAAATTGTCAATTTCACATGCTTAAATACCAACAATTCCTAATGTCTCAAATAAAACAAAAGATGGGCACGCACCCTCAACAGTCTGAATTCAAGGAAATGCAAGATCTGTTGCATGCAACTGAACAGGTGGGCAAACATACTTTACAATGTGGTTTTGATGCCTTGGAAGCTTCCTCTAGAGCAGCTGTTACTGGGTCTGTTATACGTAGGCATGGTTGGTTAAAGGAACAATTTCTGCCTGATCATGTTAAAGCAAAGTTACTGGATGCACCCTTACAGCAGGATTTCTTATTTGGGGTTAAAGCAGAGGGGGGTTTAAAGAAAATGGAGGATAAGGCTAAATCTATGCAGACCATCAAAGATTTCTTACAGGTACAGCCCCCATGCATCAGCAGAAATTGGCCAACAAAAAATTGGTCCTTTCCAGCTTCTGACAGACCACAGAGGGGTAAATACAGGCACCCAATGGGCAGAGGACAAGCACAAATCCCTTACAAACTTCGCCAATGGGGCACTGCAACACAGAAGGGAGGAGAAGACAGGTCCCAAACTACTAGAAGGCAAACACAATGACTTAAACCTCGAACTGCCAAGCAAAACTCTCTTGGCAGCTCCCTTGGGAGGAAAATTAGCACTTTTTGCAGACAACTGGCGCATCGTCACAAAGGACAAATGGGTCCTAGACATTATCTCACACGGATACAGATTCCATTTCCACACCTTGCCAAGGATAAAAGGAATGCCAAACCTGCCACAAAATCAATGGGCAGAGGCACAAAAACAAATTACAGCTCTCATGGACATGAGCCATTCAACTGGTACCTACACAGGAGCAAGGCCAAGGATTTTACTCGAGGCTTTTTCTAGTCCCCAGAAAGGACAATGCTTGGAGACCCATTCTGGACCTTTCAATTTTAAGCACCTTCTTTCAAGTACCCAAATTCAAGATGCTAACACTACAGCAGCTTCTTCCCATGTTGGGCAAGAAAGCTTGGCTAGTAACGTTGGAACTCAGGGAGGCATACCTGCATGTCCCTATCAGACAAAATTGCAGAAGATACCTCAGTTTCATTGCAGGTTCAAACCATTACCAATTCTCTGCACTGCCCTTTGGCTTATCTACTGCGCCCAGGGTCTTCACAAAATGCCTTCACCAGTAATTGCATACTGCAGACAAAGAGGAATTCAAATATACCCATACCTGGATGACTGCCTCATCCAAGCAGAAAGCAAGGACATTCTCTTACAACACCTGGCTTTTGTAAAACATCTTCTAAGTTGCCTAGGGTACACAGTAAACGAAAAGAAATCAAAAGTAGTGCCCTCACAAAATATGACATTCCTGGGTGCCAGCTTGAATACAACGGCCCAGATGGCTTATCTGACGCCAGACAAACAACTACAATTAACTCAGTAATTCAGAACAATGGCAACAAAGACCCAACTCCCTGCAAGAAAAATTCTGCAGGCCTTGGGCTTCATGGCATCTTGCATACTACTAATACCATTTGCAAAACTGCATATGAGGAAATTACAATGGTACCTAAAAAGCGTATGGACTCAACACAGCCACAGCTTGGAAACAATGATACCTCTCATTCCCTGCCTTCAACAGGAGTTTTTATGGTGGTCACAGGCATGTCACCTCAACAAGGGTCAGCCTTTCTCCCTACCCCCAGCCAGGCAGACTATGACAACAGATGCATCGGACTACGCCTGGGGGGCACACATGGCAGGACGGTGCGTTCAAGGCATATGGACAGCAGATCAATGGAATCTGTACATCAATCAAAAAGAAATGCTAGCTGTACAAAATGCTCTGACAGCCTTCAAGGACCTCTTACATCCAGGACAGCTTATCATAAGGACAGACAACACCACAGTAATGTGGTGCATAAACAAACAAGGGGGTACACACCTACCCTCTATGCAGGCAAGCAATGACCTTGTGGAACACAGCTCTGGCTTACCAAGTTCAATTACAAGCTCAATTCCTGCCAGGAAAAAAGAACACATTGCAGATGACCTAAGCAGAAACATCATGGTTCCCCACGAGTGGAAACTGGATCCAGAAGTATTCGCAGTGATAGCTCAAAAATGGGGGCTCCCAGACATAGACCTGTTTGCCAGCCCTCAAAACTATCAGCTAACAAAATTTTGCACAAGGACTTTTCGCCATCAAGCTTGGAAAGTGGACGCACTCTCATTCAATTGGAAAAAGCTAACAGTATATGCCTTTCCTCCATTACCCCTTCTCACAAAGGTGCTACTGAAAGTCTGGATGGAGAGACCCCGAATGATACTCGTTGCCCCAGACTGGCCACGCCAGCACTGGTACCCACTATTAAGGAATATGGCCCAGGGCCCACCATGGATTCTACCACAAATTACCCACCTGCTCACACAGCAAGACAATCAGATTCTACACAGCCAGCTCAAAACCTTAAACTTGGCTGCATGGCAAATCACCTAAGCAACCAGCCAACTCCTCTCTCACAAGCTGTTATGGATGTTATTCTGGAGGCCAGGAGGCCCAGCACCAGGAAAGCCTACTGAGACAAATGGAAAAGGTTTTGCGCCTGGAACCAAGCTAAAGGCCAAAATACCCTTCAGCCTGACATACCTCAGATTCTGCAATATTTAACTGAGATGTTACACAAAGGGCTTTCTTTTTCATCTATTAAAATCCACGCCTCAGCTATTTCTGCTCACTACAACACGGATCCTCCCTTATTTTCACATCCACTACTAAGGCAGTTTCTCAGAGGGGCCAAAAACATTAGGCCTCCCAGAAGAGAACCAACACCTACTTGGGACCTCAACTTTGTTCTGGAAAAACTCACGCTACCTCCTTTTGAGCCAGCTTTCTCAGCTGACTTAAAGTTTATATCATGGAAGACTGCCCTGCTGCTAGCAATTACTTCAGCTAGAAGAGTTTCAGAGCTTCAGGCACTAATGGCAGTAGAGCCTTTCCTCATTTTTCATCAAGACAGAGTTTCTCTACGAACTAACCCCTCCTTTATGCCTAAGGTGGTATCCATTATGGCTCTAAATCAAACCATCCATTTACCTACCTTCTTTCCAAATCCACAGAACAAAGGAGAAAGACTCCTGTATTCCTTGGACATTCACAGGCAGCTACGTTACTACTTGGCTAAAACTAAGGTTTTCAGAAAATCTGACCAGCTTTTTGTATCCTATGCTACAGCATCACAAGGAAAGGCTATCTCAAAACAGACCATTTCCAAATGGATAGGACATTGCATACGTTTTTGCTACACCCGCCATGGAAAACCAGTTCCTACTATCATAAGGCCCCACTCTACCAGGGCAGCAGCTACATCTACAACCTTCCTCAGGGGGGGTGCCAACCAAGGATATTCTGGAAGCTGCAACTTGGAGTTCAGTACACACCTTCACCAAACATTACCACTTACCACTTTACTCTAAGACTAGAGCTGGCTTTGCCACTGCAGTGTTGCAGGGCCTTCTAGCCTCCTCTAACCCTGTTTGACTCCACCTCCCATCCTTAGCTTTGGGATTCTACCCAATAGTGATGACTGCAGCACGGTAACACGATGAACATAGTACAGTTTTGTACCTACCATAAATGTAGATGTTCGAGTGTATACCCTGCTGCAGTCCAGGTTACCCTTCCTCCATCCCCTCTGAACTAGCTGAACTTATCTCTACCACTCTATTCTATTTTACCTCTGTGGTGTATTTGCTTGTGCCTAAGGGTTTTGTTTTATTTTTCCATATAGCTATATGTAGATATATATATATATATATATATATATATATATATATATATATATATATGTATGTGTGTGTATATATATATATATATATATATATATATGACTTTGGAATTCGGGCCGACTGCGGGACCGCCTGACGGCAGGATAACCCAAGTGTGATGACTGCAGCAGGGTATACACTCGAACATCTACATTTATGGTAGGTACAAAACTGTACTTTACTCTTCCTCCAGCCCCCTAACTTCCTTTGGCTATACCTCTACTTTCCTTTACTATGCTTAAAAGCCTTTTTGGTGTGTTTGCTTTTTTGTTGGAGGTATATCTTTGTACTTTTATATTTAATTGCTTCCCATTAGGGGGGCACTTGACATTTGGGGCAAGAAAAACTGATGTAATGGTGTCGGTTGCATGTTTTATACCCCTGACAACCTGACATCATAGAAGAAGGGACAGCAATCGATGCAGGACCCAAGACTTTGTTAATCTGGCCGACTGAGGGCTGCCTGCAAGCAGATAACCCAAGTGTAATGACTGCAACAGTGAATACTCTCGAACATCAACATTTATGGTAAGTGTGCACAACTGTACTTTCTTAGCGTGATGGCTGACCTCTCTCTCTCTCCTTTTCCTCTGCTGCTGTTAATATATTCCCAATTTCTAAAACATTTAGCTGTTTCACAAGGTGACTTCATAGGTTATGAATGACTGATCTAAGCAGCCACAGTTTCACAGTGCACAGTGTTGAATATATAATTGAGGAAAAAGGGATAGTTATGACAACTGCTGTGTAGGCTTGCTCCATGTATTACAGTTTCTAAGGGCAGCAAGTAGCAAAATACGTTCTAGATAAAAGAAATGATACTACAAAAGGCAATATTTTGTTGTTTAGATGCATGAATGAGTTCACAGCATGGTACATTACTTCTGTTTTAAATGGTTTAGACAACATTTCAGCTACATGACAAGTGTGTTATTTGATTATTTGTAAACTGTATATATTTTTCATTTTCTGAGGAAAGCTGTCGAGTATTAGCTAGGGTCAGTGTATGTTTTTTACTTGTCAGCTTACAACTGTCAATAGAATGTGATATATTTCATGGATGTTAACTGTTTATTATGTTTGTTTTTTTTGCAGAGCTCTCTTGCAGAAACAATGGACAGCACAGAAAGTTCTGAAAGTCTGAGAATAGATATGATTTATTCAATAGAGGATGTGCCTCCTTGGTATCTTTGTATATTCCTAGGGTTACAGGTAATTTTAATTATCTTTGCAATTGTAAGTTCTTTAATCGGTGCTCGACAGCTGACATTGGCTACAGTGATCCTTCTCAGACACCAAAGGATGCAGATCGTCGGGGTGGTGTGTGAACAAAACTGTGGCTGTGTTTTGCAGATATCTAATCTATGACTTCAGTGCTTTGTTAGTCATTTCTAAAAGTTGTTACCTCAAGTGGTGTAGTTTTAGTTTATGTATTAACTTTAGTTCCAAACAGTTTGACTGTAACTGTTTAAGCTGAGTTATTTTGTTGCAAGGTTTCTCATCGTTCGAGTTCTTTTTAAAAGGTAAGATCTGATGTTGTTAATCTTTATTAATTCCTTACTGATGGGTTGTCGATTCTGTCCTCGGAACTGAGTCGACCTTATAGCAAGCTCGTGCCAACAAAAAACTCTCGAGCGAAGCTTTACCATAGTGCCCCTCTCCCTGTTAACACAGAACTCGTTTCCCGTGTACATATCAAGACATGTCAAGCCAGCTCTCGGCTAAATACTATAAAAATGATTATTCTGAAACCTATTTTTTCCATAGAATTTCTCTCTCTTACTTTTGTAAACCCTTTTCTTATTAGTTGCTAAACTTTTAACCTTATTGAGTGAATTTTTTTCTTCTTACCTCCTACCAACTCTGTAATCTTAGTGCCATCTTTGGTACAGGCTTTCCTCTCTCTCTCTCTCTCTACTTTTCTTTCCCTTTATCTCTTGAGGTAGTCTACATATCATTGTTGGTATTCTTCCTTGCCTTTCCAAAAAAAAAAAAATGCTTTTCTATCTGTCTTTCCTTTTAGAGTTTGCACTTTCTATTGCATTTGTATTTTGTTGATATTAGATAAACAAGTTGCTTAAGTTGTTCCCGCCGTGTCTGAGAAGAAAAGGACAACAGGATTCAAGCAATGCGACCAGTGCGGTCGCAAAATACATAATTCTGACACTCTTGTATCTTGTGTCTACTGTCTGGGTGTTCTGCATCTCTCTGTTAAACCATCTTGTGACATTTGTAAAGGGTTCAGTTCTCATACCCTAAATGAGAGGAAAAGCAAATTGATTCTTAAAGGCCTATTAAAAACACCTTTTTCAGAGGCTATTTCTGGGTTGGAGGTCTCACCCCCTCCAAAGAAAGAACACAAAAAAGAAGTCATTCTGTTCCTTCTTCACCTCTTTTTGGTGATGGAAAATCTGAACCCAAGCCAAAAATTCCTAAATTGGCACCAACGACTTCGGCTCTGGGGTCTCAACCACCCTCCACGGTGCCGTCCTCTGTTCCGAAGCCACATGTATCCACTTCAGTGCCATCTTCAGTAACACTGGCACCGGCACCAGCCACGGCACTGATAGTAGCAACTTCACCGACTATGCCTTCAGCTAGTACTTCATCTTCATCCTATTCGGCACCAACAATAGTAAGTCCAGCACCAGGCACTTCCCTCCACCCTATACATGTTACTGGTCTTGAAACCACGGTGCCGATAGGAGAGTCTGCTCCTCAGACCCGATAATGTCCCATGGCAGATCTATTGTTAGGGCAATGATATAGCTCTTTTTTTGGAACAGCCCAATTCTCCGTCGGGGGGACCTTCCAGGAGCCTCTCAGATCTGGATGTGGTGTCATCTTGTGGAACAGCTGCTGACAGCCAGAGGGATTTCAACACCTTCCAGAACTCCCCTCCCAACCGGAGTTGGGAGTTTTTCTCCACAGACTCATGCAAATTCTCCTCCTTTGACATCCTTGCATGTATCGAAGCACTCTGCACTGATGCCTATTTCATTTCCCACTTCGGTTCCACTGGTGGACCTCACCATGGTTCCAGAGCCGACCCTTTGGTCTTCGGCTCACTCTGAGCCGAGCCATTCTCAGGATCATGACTGGACTGCTGGCACCATGACCCCTAGTACAGCGCCGTTTTTTTCTATGGCACCGTCTGGTATGGTTCTGGGAGTCTTGGCAGTACCAAGTTATCTTGGGGCTCCTTCCTTGTGAGTGGGCCTGTTGGAACGGGGTGTGACTCCAATTCTTAAGTTTTCCTCCTCTGTTGCGGGCTCCCATCCCTCAACAGGCAGGCCAACTTTCCAAACAATGGAGAGGCTCCTTGCCTCTGTAGGTAAACCATCTGGGTCGGACTACCAGATATGTCCTCCCTCTGAAACGTAGCTGACACAGGCCAAAATATCAGGACATCGAGCACAAAAGCCTCAAGATACCCTAATGCAGGGTGCTCTGTCTTCGGAGTCCTCTTCAGAAGCCCCCGCTGAAGAGGTACCACATAAGAGATCATGCAAGAGGAAGCATGTGGACTCCCCCGAAGAGTCCCTCACCAAAGATACAGACTACGATGAAGGGGCGGGGTCCCTACGGTCGCCTCCTGAGGATGTCTCTTTTGGAGACATACTCGAAATTTTAAAGCACCAAGGAGACTGGAAGCCCACCAACCCTTCCTCTGAGGAGTCTATTCTTGCAGGCTTTTTGTGCTCGATCCTCTACTTCTTGGGTGACCCTGCCTGCAAACGAACTAGTCCAACTTGTCGTGCAGCGTGCATGGAAGAGTCCTGATACTATTGAACCAATTCCCTGGAGACCAGGCAAAGTTTTGTCCCCACCTGAAGTAAGTCCACACTGGTCAAAAGGCCTACCAGTAGATGCTATGGTGGTGGCGGTGGCCACTTGGAAAGAGCTCTCAGGGGAGAGCCAGAATGTCTACCTCCCAAAAAGGGAGTCTCGGGCAGTGGACAGGTTAGGGAAGTGAGTGTTTGCCTCATCGACCTTTGCCATTCAGTCCTTGAATTACTTGGCAAACTTTACTAGGCTTCAGATAGACCTAATCTCGGAACTCTCTGGAACCCTAGCAAGAGCAGTTTCTGATGAGGTACGGGACAAAGTTGTCTCTCAGCTTGCGACCCTGGAATCTATATCCGATTTGTCCATGTGGTTAATCTCTCACACTACTGAAGGAGCGGCTGGAGCTGTGGGTTCAGGCATCATGAGACGTCACACCTGGATGCGCCTTTGCAACTTGGCAACTTTGCGGACCCTTTTAAGTCTTCCTTTTTTAATGCTCCAGTGGAAGCTTCTTCCCTGTTTGGCCCAAAAGTGAAAGACACATTAGCTAGGTATGAAAAGGATGGCAGGACCCTGTCTGTCGTGGGCGTATGTTTTTCCACCCCTCAACGATCCTACTCTAGGAATCGGAGGATTGGAAAGATATGGCACAAGAAATTCCAAGGTCCTTTTCTTGACAGACGTGGCAAGTTACTTCCTGGGGCAGAGGGGGGTAGCTTATTGGGAAGATGCCCCTACAGAGGCAGAGGGGATCCGCGTATTCAGGGGTCTAGAGATTCTTTCTCTGGACAGCCCTACCAGCGCTCCTGAAGAGCAGCCTGATTGCTTTTCTCTGGAAGCAGTCGGGGGATGTTTCACTCTGCACCACCATGCCTGGCAAACAGTAATCACAGACTCTTGGCTGCAGAATATACTTCACATACCCTTCAATGTTTGTCCAAAGCCATTAAGGCACATTCCTGACATTTTACCAAGTCAAAGGGAAGCAGCAGCTCAAGAAATACAAAAGCTGTCTCAAAAAAAGTTATCCAAGCAGTCCCACTAGACAAAATAGGATCTGGATTTTACTCAAGGTTCTATTTAGTGCCAAAAGAGACAGGAGACTGGAGACCAGTTTTGGATCTTAGCATTCTAAGCAAATTTGTTAACCAAACAAGATTTCTTTGCTTCTGGGTGGGAGCCAATCATTACCAATTCTGGGTGCTGCCCTTTGGACTCTATACAGCCCCCAGAGTATTCACCAGATGCATGGCAGTGGTAACAGCTCACTTGAGACTACAAGGATTCTGAGTGTTTCCATACTTAGACGATTGTCTCCTTACCACGCCCACCATTCGTCTACTGGTTACAACCTTAAACTACACTCTAAAACTACAAAATACATAGGAATCTCTATAAACAGGGAGAAATGCAAGTTGATGCCTTCTCAAACCTCAGAATTTGTAGGAGCAACTTTCGATACCCAGTCCTGCCTAGTTTCCCTGCCAGATCACAGATTTGAAAGACTGAGGTCCCAACTCTGGGTGATACTGTCTCAAGACAAGGTACCAGCTCGGACTGTCCTCCAACTTTTAGGACCAATGGCAGCATCAATTACTATAGTTCCTCTAGTGAAGCTACACATGAGACTTGTTCAATAGCTCCTGCTGATATAGTGGTCCCCTTCGCACCATCCTATGTCCTTTCAGACCCGCATAACAAACCGATGCAAACAAGATTTAACTTGGAGGATAAAGCCAGAAAAAAGACTTATGTAGTCTCTCTTTCTCCCCATCTCAGCCCAAGGCTGCAGTGACCACGGACACTTCCCTGGTAGGGGGGCATTTTTAGGTAAAGATGGTCTAAGGCACTTGGTCAACCATGGAGGTCAACCTGCATATCAATGTTCTAGAACTGAGGGCAGTGCTTCTAGTGTTGCAAGCATTCCAATCTGCCCTCCCATCAGGAACAATTGCTATCCAGTCCGACAACATGTCAGTGGTCTGGTACATCAGCAAACAAGGAGGAACCAAGTCCTACCCATTGTGTCCAGAGGCCATGAGAATTTGGCAATGGGCGATAGCTTCCAAACGCTTTCTGATAGCAATGCACATTCCCAGGAATTCCAATGTGATTGCAGACAAACTGAACAGATGTATCCTCTTGCCTCACGAGTAGTCCCTCAGTTCAACCGTAGTGGCGAAGATCTTCAGCCGCTAGGGCCAGCCTTGCTGCGACCTGTTCACCTCTCCAGCAAATAACAAATGCAGCAGCTACTTTGCCATAATTCCCCCACAGGGAGAGTCCCCGAGGAATGCTCTAATGCACAGTTGGGCCATGGGACTTCTGTATGCTTTCCCTCCTATTCCCTTGATTCCTCAGTTTCTAAAGAAGGCCCTTCGGCTGAGAAGCAGAGTAATCCTCATTGCACCCTACTGGCCCTGACAAATTTGGTTTCTCTTCCTTTGGCCTCACCTAGTGTGCCGCCATGGATTCTGGATCCAACTCCGGAATTAATCTCACACCCGCAGGGGTTGATTCGCCCAAACATATCCAATCTCAATCTGACAGCTTGGTTTCTCCACTTCCAGTAATTGCCAGGCAGCATAACCTTACCTCCCCGGTATGTAACATTCTTCTGACTTCACATAAACCATCCACCAGGAAAATCTATCTTAGTAAGTGGAATAGATTCCTTATTTGGTCCTGACAGGGAGAACTAGAACCTTGCTCAGCTCCTGTTAGTATGGTTTTAGATTATTTGTCAGGCCTTCTTCATTCAGGAGCAGCAGCCTCCGCCATTAGAGTACATTTGGCTGCTATTTCAAATATACGTAATGGATTCCAAGACTCATCCTTAATCTCCCATCGTCTTTGTAATACCTTCTTGAAAGAGGTCTCGCATATCAGACTACCTTTCATTTCAAAGAACCGATCAAACCTTGGAGTCTAACACTAGTACTGCAGTCCCTTGCTTGAGCACCTTTCGAACCTGCTGCCACTTGCTATATAAAGTTCTTATTCTGGAAGTCTCTATTTTTAGTAGCCTTCACCTCAGCAAGACGCATATCCAAGGTTCAGGCCTTGTGCATAAAGCACCCTTACATAATCTTCCATAAGGACAGAGTATCACTCCGGACTAACCCTTCTTTCTTGCCCCCAAATTATCTCAGAATTGACAGTTAACCAGGCCATTGACCTACCAGTCTTTTTTCCAAACTACTTAAGCAAAGGAGAATGCTGCCTTCATTTCCTGGATGTACATAGACAATTACAATTTTATCTGGGCAGAACTAAAGCAGTACATAAATCAGACCAGTTGTTAGTTTCCTATTCAGGTCCTAAATTGGGAAACTCTGTTTCTAAACTGACCTTATCTAAGTGGTTGAGAAATTGCATATGTTTTGTCTACCAACAGAATCAAATTCCTCTTAACGAACAAAGTCAAAGCACACACCACCAGATCAATAGCGACTTCTGTAGCCTTTCACTCAATGGCTTCAATGTATGATATCTGTGCAGCTGCAAGGGCTACCCTCATACCTTTATCACTCATTACAAATTTGATTTGGTCTCCTGGGGAGAGCATCCTTTGGTTCAGTGGTACTCAGGAACATCCTTCCATAAGGGCCCCCCAGGACATAAAGTAGCTAGGACTCTGTCCCATCAGTAAGGAATGAATGAAGATTAACAACATCAGATAAAGAAACTATGTTCTTACCATAACATTCCATCTGTGTTGTTCATCTTCATTCATTCATAGGTTCATAGGTAGGTACTAGGCTATCGGCCCAAGGGCCTACATAAGCCTAGCCAACAAGGTTCCCTGGCTTACGCCACCCAAGAAAGTTATTTTCATGTGCCACTGTCGAGCAGAGACACAGAAGTGATGCCCGGGGTGTATTTCCTATTTTCTATCCACTCATCAAGATTTTTCTTGGAGTGCTAATGAAGAACTTTGCTTGACATAGATGGTTAGCCTGTTCCAGAGTATGGGAAGTCTCTGGGACAGGAATCTATCCCTCCAGCATGTCCTGTTTATTGTGGTGACAAGGTTTAGGTCCCTAGAGCATGTAGCTTGGAGGGATTGGGATTTCATTAGGTGTAGCATGTCCAACAGCTCTGGGTTTGACATAGCTTTATATGTTAGGCAGAGATCACCTCGGAGTAGGCGATATGCTATGGAGTAAAGCTGGAGTTTTTTTGAGGTGGTCAGTGTAGGGCATTTGTTTGAGGCCAGTAATTCTCTTTGTGAGGTACTTCTGTGGCCTTTCCAGCTGCTGCAGATGTCTTGTGAGGTACATTCCAAAAGGGGCATTGTACTCTATAATGGGTCTAATGAGTGTCCAGTAGAGGGGAACAATGACCTCTTTTTTTCCTGGATGAGAACCGTTTTATGATTAGGTGTGCCACGTAGAAGGACGTCCTGACTACCGTTACGATGTGACAATCAAAGGAGAGACTACTGTCCACCTGGGTCCCAAGGTCTCTTGTCACACATTCGGTGTTAAGTACATTGCTGCCTATGTGGTAGTTCATGGGTACAGAGTTTTTACCAAAGGGGATGACACTGCACTTTTTGGCATTGAGCTTGAGGCCATGGCTCTGACACTAGGCATCTGTCTCAGCGAGGCCCTTCTGTAGGATGTCCACATCATTTGGAGACATGACTATGGCTCCTAGTTTGCAGTCATCTGCAAACCTCGTTAGCCAGAGGCCTTTTGTGTTCACCTGTACTTCAGAAAAGTAGGTACCAAACAGGAGAGGTCCCAGGACGGAACCCTGTGGTACTCCACTTGTCACTGCTTTGTGGTCAGATTTGGAGTCTGCAACTTTTACAGTGTGGATTCTGTCAGTGAGCCAGTTGGCAACCCATCTTTGGACGTAGGGATTTATACCTAGTTTAGTGAGTTAAGCTGTAATTCCAGAATGGGGGATGGTGTCGAAAGCCTTGGTGAGGTCAAGATAGGCTGTGTGAACCACCTTACCCTCATCTACGGCTTTGGTGACTGCCTCAAAGAAGTCGATCAGGTTCAGGAGGCATGATCTGCCTTTCACAAACCTGAACTGGGTGGGATCCAGAGTTTGGAGGTTACCAATGTCTTTGTTTATAAGTTCCATGCCTTGCAGACCAGGCTCGTCAGGCTAATAGGTCGATAGTTCCCAGAATCAGTGGTGGCTCCCCCTTTGTGGAGTGGGATAACTGTTGCTGTGCGTCATTCAGTGGGCACAAAGCCTGATGCGAGGCTATTATTGAACATGGTGCTTAAATGGGGAGCCAGTTCATTCTGAGGTTTGTGTAAAACTCAGCCTGGGATGTTGTCCGGTCCCATGGATGCTGTGTTTTTTGGCTTTAGCAAGTGCAGCTTTTACCTGCGTAGTTGTGATTACAGGGACGCTGCATTCTTCCTGTATAGATATGGGCCCTTTAGGGGGTGGGGGGGTAAAGTTAGCACTGAACCTATCTGCCAGGATGTTGGCAATATCAGTTGGTTCTGTAATTTTTGTGCCTTTGTGCTGTAACTCAGAGCAGATCTGGGTTTTGCCATTGAGATTCTTGACATAGCTATAAAATGCTTTGTGGTTGTCCTTAAAATTAGTGGCAGTTTCGTTTTCATAGCTAGCTTTGGAGGATCTTATAAGGGATCCCAGCTTCTTACTTAGGCTGACCAGGGAGCTCCTCTACTCATGGGATTTTACTCTCTTTTGCAACAGTTTTCTCCTCCTGTTGTACAGTTTGTTTATGGCAGGGGACCACCAGATTGGCTTCCTTTTTTTGGAGGATAGCGTCTTGGTTCTGTTTGGGATAGCACGATCCATGCACTCGTGTAAGTGCTTATAGAGTGCATTTGTGTAGGATTCAGCAGTTGTAACTGTATTGTCCATCTGCATGGATGTCATGAAGTTCACCACTTCTGTCTTAAGCATGAAGTTGGCTTTGGAGAAATTTTTTACTGTAGTTTCCTTAATGGGGATCGGGGCGGTGATTCATTACGTCCCACCCTCCTTCCCCCTCCTAGGGGCTCCTGGGGGGTCCAGATTTGGTCCAAATCCTGCTTTAGGGGATTGGCTCAGCAAAAGCGTCTGGTTGCTTTATTACGGGCAAACTTGACCTGAGGTAACAGGGGAGAGGGACACTGTGGGTAAAGCTTAGCTTGAGAGTTTTTTGGATGGCAAGAGCTTGTTATAAGGCCAACTCTGTTCCGAGGATGGAACCGACAACCCATCAGTAATGAGTGAATGAAGATGAACAACACAGATGGAACGTTATGGTAAGAACATAACCTCTTTTTACAGTTGATACTGTATAGTTGTATTGCACTGCCTGGTGATTTTTAGTAGCCTATCTTCTGTCTGTTTTAAATATTTTGGGTTTATAATGCCTTGGTAGGAATGGAGTGCATTCCTAAGTCAGGGCACATATAAAGTTTATGAAATCAGTTTTGCTTACTTTTGTACGTGGGTCTTACTGCTTAACCTGCATTAGTCTGTATCTTCTTGTTTTTCTATAGATTTTTATGACTCATTTCAAGTGCAGTGCATTTATGAGTTGCTGCTGTCAGCTTTTCATCTTTTTGTTTAAATTTACCTGTCTTTAATCATCTGTGCATCAATCAGTTTGTGGTTATTCCATCAGTCCTCTGTATTTTTCTCTGTTGTTTTTCAGTTTACTTTCGTTTTGATTTCTGGTCATTATCTGTGTAGTCCTTCTTAAGCATTTTTAACATTTCCTGATGCTACTGCTTCCTTTCTTTAAGTTGATTCTCATATCTTTTCACTTCCAGTGTGATTTTGCTAATCTCTGAATGAATGCCTTCTGATTTGTTTTCTTAATGGTACAGAACTTTTAAGAATTTTTGGTTCTAGGGGTCACAACAGCTATATGCACTCCTACAACCACTGTACATGCACTCAATTTCAAGTAAGAACAGGACTCATTCAGACTAAGGGAGGTATATTTATGCCATACACTGATTTTATATATCACACAATAGGCAAGAATCAGTTTTCTTTTCTGTTGATCACGTCTGAGCTATCATCTAAAACTTGTAGGGCAAGTTGATATATAGATGAAATTGTATTCCATTATGTTAAAAGGCATTTTTTAGTATTAACTTCATTCCTCTGAAGTATTCCTTACTGTTATTTTTTATTATGGCTATTGTTATTATTACCTTATTATGTTTTATTATTGATTCTCCATTTATTTCCATATTGTTAATGTACATGTCCTTGTTCCGGTTCTTTTATATCACATTACTCTCCTAGAATATTTTATGTTTTTGTTTTCTTGCTAAGCAAATGTGCAAAGGCCTAGATGTCATCTTGTATAAGGTTTAACCACCTGTGTTGTCACATTAACTATACATTTTTACATCATCCTTAAAAAGGAAGCAAGATGCCTCTTTTAAGGATTGTTTTAATTCAAGTTGTACCTAGTCTTAAGAAAACAACTTAATGGGTGCAAGAAAACAGCAGCAGTGAGAAAGAATAACCCTGGAATATCTTTTGGATTCTTATACTTGGGAACGTAACTCAAACATTGTAATGTCTCACTTGTAAACTGATGTGCTTTTTTAGAGTAAACACATCACTGAGGTGCAACTTGTAAATCTGCAATACTTTTTTAATTCATTAATGCATGCTTCTGTGATATGCATTTTTTATTTATCCATGTTTTACAGATGCTCCGGACATTTCATAGCTTTCCATTATGGTTTCCTTTAGTAAAAATGATTTTTGGTTTAATGTGGTTTTCTTTTTTTTACTTTACTTTACTGAATTTTGAAATAAGTTATTGTAGACTATGTTTGTAGGAACTCCTGTGTAAAAATGATATGTTCTTGTAAGGTAAGCTTTTGGTTATAGTTATTGATATGGCTTGCATACTTTACTTTCAAGGAGGAGTGTTGTTTTGCCCTGTGCTAACCAGGTTGGCATCAATTCAAAGTGTGCATATTGGTAGTTTTTGCTCAAATCTATGTTTTAGTGAAGAGATGTATTTTTAGCAAAATGTTGGATACAGCATTTGTGTTAGGTTTTCTAGATGGGATCCTTCTTTCCATTCCATGTTTGCCTTATTGAAGATTTTTTATTTTATTTTATTTTTTCCCTTTTACTGCTATTTATTCATTGGCCATTTTATGTTCAGTAAGGGTCTTTACAGATGTTTTTTCAAAATGTAGTAATTTCTTTAGTGTTGAGTGGTATTATAACTGAGACTGCTCTTCTTGGATGTTCTTTGTGTTTCACTGTTGCAGTCATTACATTTGGGTTATCTGCCTGCAGGTAGCCCTCAGCCGGCCTGAATGTCAAAGTCTTGGGTCCTGCATCGGATGCTGTCTCTTCTTCCATGACGTCAGGTAGTCAGGGGTATAAAGCATGCAGCTGATGCCATTACATCAGTCTTTCTTGCCGTGTGGTGCCCGAAGCAGAAGCAGTTCGCAAGTGCCAGTCGGCCGACTCCTGAAATTTTCGTTTTCAAGTTTCAGAACCGAAGTCTTCAAAAAAGCTAAGTACCCCGTTGGGGATCCTCCTTCTTGCTCTAAACCGATGTCAGTAAAAGTTAACAATTATATTACCTGTGGAAAGCAAATACCTCATAAAGATTTTCATTTGTACTGTATTCTTTGCTTAGGCCCAGACCATGATGTCCCTCGCTGTCGGTTTTGTGCCTTATTCAATCCTCAAACTATTTGTCGTTGGTCCATTTTTGCAGCAAACTATTTCGGTACTCTGTTTAATTATCCAGAAATGGCTTCAGTAAGCCATCTGACTACCGACATTACGAAAAAATGTAAAGATAAAGACAGAGACAGATCGTATAGGTCCAAAGCTGCCGACGGTGATTTTGTTAAGCTAGTCGCCAGTACTCAATGAGGTGATTTCGCAGCCCCTGATACCCGCTACTTCAGATTCGCAGGCCACTACTGAGACCCATTCGGAGTCCGGCATGCCGCAAGATGCTTCTTTGACTATGGAACCTGCGGATGTCTCTACCTTGGATGGGTCCGGAGCCACTTTGCAGGCAGCAGCTTCTGAGGGAGTATGCAGGCCTACGGACTTGCATTTCAAACAGATGCCATGTTCTTCTTCAAGGCCTAAAACTTGACCCACCTAGAAAACCGATGTCCAAACCACATGGTCAGGACCATATGCCTAAAAAGCTAATTATAAGAATGGCTGAAGACCTTGTTACTTTAATTAGGGGAAGCCAGCCTTCTCCCTCTAAGAGACTTAGAATTGATTTTCCTTCCGATTCTTCTGATCAGGATTCTGAAATTTCTGTTTCTTCTGATTACAAGGATTTGCCCTTATCTACTTATGAGGATTCTGATGCAGAGGACTCCATTCCCTCTGCTTCCCCTCCAGAAGATTTTTCTTTTGTTGAAACTTTGCACACTCTTAGGGAACATTTTCACTGGGAAAGCCAGGATTACTCTGACTCCAAAAAGAGGCTTAGGGAATTCTTACTCCTACCTCAACACAGGCCTTTAGCTATTCCTCCTGTCCTGGACATTGTAGATGATGCCTTCTTGGAATCTAGCCTGGCCCCAGACACTTCACCTCCGGCTCCCAGGAAACCTGACAGATATTACAGAGTACCTGACTCTCACAAGTTCCTTTTCAAGAATACTACTGCGGACCCAGAGACCATTTCCCAGGGACCTAAAGGCATTAAGGCTACTACTGCCAAAACCCCTACCCCCTCAGATAGAGATTCCAGGGCCTTGGACAGATGGGGTAAGAAGGTATACACTTCTTCTAATTTGGCCATTAGGGCCTTAAATTGCCAGTTTAAAATGTTAAAGTATCAGCAACATATTATGGGACTACTTAAACAGAAAATTATGTTGATTCCTGACTGTGCTGAAAATAAAGAATTACAGGATTTAATGCATTCTGCTGAACAAGTTGGTAAACATACTTTGCAATGTGGTTTTGACTCTTTAAAAGCATCTTGCAGGGCTGCTGTCACTGGGTCTGTTCTTAGAAGGCATGTTTGGCTTAAGGAGCAAAATTTGCCAGATCATGTTAAAGCTAAATTACTGGATGCTCCCTTAAACCAAGATCACCTGTTTGGCAACAAAGCAGAAGTCTTTAAAAAGATGTTGGAAAAAGCTAAATCTATGCAAACTGCTAAAGATTTCCTGCAGGTACAGCCTCCCAGATTCAGTAGGCATTAGCCTTCTAAGAATTGGTCCTTTCCTGTCTCTTCCAGGCTTTCTCAGTCCAAACCCAGGAACAGCAGACCACCTAGGCAACAGTCTCAAGGGTACTCACAAGCCTAAGCAGTGGGGAGGGGGGGGGCTTCCACTTCCAAAGCTGGAAGTAGTAAGCCTCCCACCTATGGAAAACTGTCACAATGACTTTACCTTAAACATTTTCAGATCTGCTCAACTGCATGCTCCTTTAGAGGGAAAGATTGCTCTCTATGCAAAAAAATGGGAACTGATTACCCAGGACAAATGGGTTTTAAATATAGTTTCCCAAGGATACAGATTCCACTTCCACACCATACCAACCCTAAACGGTTGGCCAGACCTACCCCCAAATCAGTGGGCAGAGGCTCAACAGCAAGTTCTCTCTCTTCTAAGTATCAGGGCTATTCAACCTGTCCCATCAGAAGAAAGGGGACAGGGTTTTTACTCAAGACTATTCCTGGTACCCAGAAAAGACAGCTCCTGGCGTCCTATCCTGGACATCCCGATTCTAAACACCTTTTTGGTAATCCCAAAATTCAAAATGCTAACACTTCAGCAGCTGCTTCCTGTGCTAGGCAAAGAAGCCTGGTTGGCAACCTTGGATTTAAAGGAAGCTTACCTGCACATTCTAGTAATTGAATCGTGCAGGAAATACCTACACTTCAGAGCAGGCTGTATGCACTATCAGTTCTCTGCACTTCCCTTTGGCTTATCTACTGTGCCCAGAGTATTCACAAAGTGCCCAGCTCCAGTCATTGCATTTTGCAGGCAAAGAAATAGTCAAATATATCCATACCTGGACAATTGTCTAATTCAGGCAGAAAGCCAGGACATGCTACTAAATCATCTGGCATTTGTAAAGAAACTTCTAACCTCACTGGGGTACACCATAAATGAAAAGAAATTACTGGTGGTCTGGAGTGGGTCTGGGATCTGAGACGTCTACACCAGGTCCGAGGGGTTGGGTTTGGCTCTGAATTTGTCAGATCCATCCATTCCTCTCAGATGCTCGGCCCTGGACAGCTCAGATTTGATTCTCCCCTTGAGGCTCGGATCTGGGGGTAGCCTTGACCTATCTTCCTCAGAGGCTTTGACGCCGAAGAGTGGGGGAGATTTTCCTCATTCAGGGTGATAGAAAGGGATTTCTTTCTTTACAAGGAGCTGTCCTCTCTTGCCACGGATCTTACCCTTCTCCCATCTTTGATTCTGAGCTCCGAGCCATCAGAACTATTCCACAGGGTCAGCCAGTTCCTGAAAGTCTTCAGACAGTTCATCCAGAGGAATTCCCCCCTCTCTTCTGATACCTCTCCTGAACACCCCACATTCGAGGTTCCTCAAAAGAGGACATGTGAGAAGAGGCAAATAGACTCGCTCATGGAGTCTCTCACAGAAGACAATGATTTTGATGAGGGAGAAGGATCCCCCAGATTGTCACCTGATGAAATCTCCTTTGGAGATATCCTTGACATCCTGAAACAGAAGGGTGGTTGGTTGGTCTTCCCAGTCTCCTCCTGAATAATCAGTTTTTCTGGAGACTTTCAGTTCTGGATAATCTACATCTTGGGTGACCCCACCCTCTGGTGGTTGAACTGATTGACTTAGTTTCCCACTGGGCTTGGAAGGAACTGGACATTAACATATTCCCAAATGCCCAGACAAATTTCTGGTCTCTCCTGCTGATATACCCCATTGGAGCAAAGGTGTCCCGGTTAATGCTGTGGCGGTGGCAGCCCCCAAGAAGGAGCTAGCTGAGCAGAGCTCTTCTGTCCATCCACCAAACAGGGAGTCCAGAGCGATTGAGAGATTTGGAGAGCAAGGGTTTGCCTCGGCTACATTCGTGCTGAGGCCGTTAAACTACTTGGCACTTCACCCAGCTAGAGAGATTTGACTAAGGTGGTATCAAACACTCTCTTGAAGTCCATGTCTGCAGAGGATTTCAAAAAGACTTCCTCTTAACTAACCACTCTGCTGTCTATTTGTAATGCATCAGTGAGGCTGATCTCCCATGCAGCAGAAGGTATCTCATGAGCAAGCGGTTCACGCATAGCCATAAGGGGATATGTATGGGTGCGGCTATGCGGTTTTGCAGAGCAAGTCAAGACATTCTTTGTCATTGCTCCCTTTGATGACACTTTGTTTTTCAGGCCTTCAACTAAAGACTTGCTTATCTGCAGTGAACAAGAGAGAAAGACTTTGTCTGCTGTAGGAATCAAGTTTTCTACCCCTCATCGGACCTTCTGTAGAAATCAGTAAGGTGGCAAGATGATGTGCTCCCGAAAATCTCAGGGAGCTTTCCAGGATTCACACAGGGATAATTCCTCCAGAGGCAGAGGAGGAATTTTTAATGGAAGATGTTGCCCTAGAGGCAGAAGGGGGCCTGCAGAACCAGGGCTTCAGAAATACTTTTTCCAGTAGGCCCTATCAGTGCTCCTGAAGCGCTACACAACTGTCCAAATCTGGAGACAGTCAGGGGTCGTTTTAATTTGCACCTAGGTGCCTGGACAGATATCACAAAAGATTCATGGGTGCTAAGATTTGTATCCAAAGGTTATTATGGACCATTTTCCCTTCCTCCTGTCCAAAAGAGGAAGTTTAAAACAAAAACAGTGTAGTTCCGGTGACAATGAAGGCTGTCTTCTCAGTGCCAGATATGATTGTCCAAAAACGCAAAATATAGTTCAATAAAGATGTTTCTAAAAACAGATTTAATGAATACACCAGATATAACAAAACAAAAAACAAAACATCTACTGATTTAGCGCTTTCATCTCCCTCCGGAGACTTCCTCAGAATTAGTTAACTGACAGATATTAAAATCTTGTATACAAACTGGGCTGGCAATAAAGATTAATTAATTAATTGTCTCTTAAAGACCTACTATACATACTAGGCCATCAAAAATAAGTTGACATGACAGGTTGACCTTTTGAAAAACAGTGAATTCATGCTATACAGGAACAGTATAACACCACAGTTTAGTAAAATAATCCAAGACAACATGTTATTTAAATATCAATATTTATTTTTAAATACAAAGGTTCGTATTTGTAGATGTTTGAAAAGATAGATTAAGACAGCACAGAATTGCCATTATTTCAGTGGAACATGTTGTCTTGGATTATTTTACTAAACTGTGGTATTATACTGTTCCTGTATAGTATGAATTCACTGTTTTTTAAAAGGTCAACCTATCATGTCACCTTATTTTTGATGGCCTAGTATGTATAGTACTGATTCTGAGGAAGTCTCCGGAGGGAGACGAAAGCGCTAAATCAGTAGATGTTTTGTTTTTTGTTTTGTTATATCTGGTGTACTCATTAAATCTGTTTGTAGAAACATCTTTATTGGACTATATTTTGCGTTTTTGGACAATCATATTTGGCATTGAGAAGACAGCCTTCATTGTCACCGGAACTACACTGTTTTTGTTTTAGTTTCACTGCTCTTTGTGCTTGGTTATCAAAAGAGGAAATTTCCTGACGTTCCACCCAGAGGAAAAATGCAGCGCAAGAAATACAAAAGCTACTACAGAAAAGAGTCATCCAGGAGGTTCCACCCGACCAGATAGCATTTGGAACTTACTCATGGTTCTTTTTAGTGCCAAAGGAAACACGAGACCTAAGGCCCATTTTGGATCTAAGCAAAATGTGCCAGTATGTATAGAAGGCAAAGGTCCACATGGTTACAGTTTAGTCCAGCCTGCCTCTTCTGCGCAAGGATAATTGGATGTGCATTAGATCTCCAGGATGCATAGTATCACATAAAAATAGACAGGCAATCCAGGAGACATCTACACTTTCAGCTGGGAGACAGTCATTAACACTTCAGTGCACTGCCCTTTGGACTCACCTCAGCCCCCAGGGTGTGTAACAAATGCATGGCATCGTGGCAGCTCACTTGAGATTCAAGGGATTCTCAGGTGTTTCCATATCTCGACGATTGGCTCCTCACCTCCCTATCCAACAAGCATCAACATTTACAAGCCAGGGACTACTTGCTCCAGGTTTCCAGCACTTTAGGCATCTCAATAAGCCAAGTCAAATCTAGTCCCAGCACAGACCCTGGAGTTCATAGGTACTCTTTTAAATACTACAACTCAGGTGGCATCCTTACCTCTCCATCACATCTTTGAGATATCAAGTTTGGTCTGTTCACTTTCACTTGTCTCCTGCAAGATTAGTACTACAAGCTCTGGGATTGATATCAGCTGCCATACTTCTTGTCTCTCCAGCCTGATTCTTTATGCAAATTCTTCAATGGATGTTGGTGGTACAATGGCCCATTCTTTATCATCCCAGGTCTTTTCCCATAAGACTCACTCTAATCTGTAAATGGCATATTCATTGGTGCATTCAATCTGATGATCTTTTTCTAGGCAGACTGTTTATTCTTCTGCCCCCAGTTGCCAAAGTGACCACTGACACTTCCCACCTGGGGTGGGAGGGCATTTCATGGGAACGATGATCCATGGCATGTGGTCCCCTTAAGAGGCAAAACTTGCATGTCAGTGTCCTAGAAATGAGGGCAGTCCTACTAGCTCTGCAAGCATTTCAAGATGTTCTTCCTCTGGGGACTATTACAATCCATACATACAACATGTCAGTAGTCTGGTACATCAGCAAACAAGGAGGAACCCAGTCTTACCCACTATACAGAGAGGCCGTGAGGGTTTGGTAGTGGGCGATCTCTTCAGACTGCTTTTTCTTTGCAGTGCACATCCCGGGAAAAAACAGTGAGCTAGCAGGCAGGCTCTGCAGATCCATTCTGATGCCTCACCAGTGGTCTCTCAACAAGTTGATAGTGAATATGATCTTCAGCTGCTCAGGCCAGACTTGCTGCAACCTGTTTGCCTCACCCCTCAACAACCCGTGCAGCAAGTACTTTGCTCTGATCCCCATCGGGGGGAGTGACTGAGAGATGCTCTGATTCATGATTGGCCTCTGGGACTCCTGTATGCCTACCCTCCTCTCCCTCTGATTTCAAAGTTCTTATAGAAAGCAAGCAGTCTGAAAAGCTCTTTCATCCTCATTGCCCCTTCTGGCCTCAACAGTAATGGTTCTCCTTCCTACGGTCTCACTTGAGATAACCTCCATGGATACTGGAACCCACTCAGGATATCCTGTCTCAGCCATTGAGAATTCAGCATCCCAGTCTCCATGCCGTCAAACTAACCACATGGTTTCTCCACTTCCAGCAGTAGTTAGACAGTCCAGGTATTTTTCCCCAGTCTGTGAGATTGTCTTGGCCACCCAGAAGGCTTCTACCAAGAAAGTCTACAGAAGCAAATGGAAAAGATTTTGTGTTTGGGCCTCCAACCAGAATATTGACCCCTTTTCAGCACCACCTTCTGCATTCTTCTCTTTCTAGCAACTCTTTATAAAGAAGGAGCTAGTTTTTCTACAATTCAGCTTCAGTTGGCAATGATTTCTAATTTCCATTCTGGAAACAAATCTTTTCTCTGTCTTTGTCCAGACTGTGTAGAGCCTTCATGAAGGACGTCTTTCTCCTAAGATCCCTAATGGAAAAATGTTTTCCTCCTTGGGACCTTACTGTGGTCCTTCAGGCATCAACCCAGAAACACTTTGAACCAGTAGAAAAATGTGATATGAAGTTTCTTTCTTGGAAAACAATCTTCTTAGTAGCTATCACTTCAGCTAAAAGAATTTCTGAGCTCCAGGCCCTGTCAACTAAACCTCCTTATATTTTTCATAAGGACAGGGTGTCTCTATGGACCCATCCCTTCCTTTCTTCCTAAAGTGGCGACGAAAAGTTTCTTCCTAAAGTGGCGATGGAAAGTAACATTAACCAGTCTATACAATTACCAGTCTTCTTTCCAAAATTTGTGAATAAGGGAGAATACATGCTTCATCTTCTTATTCATCTGTGGTGGCGCAGTGGTAGCATTGTTGCCTCACAGCAAAAGGTTCTCCCATTCGATTCTCGGCTGGAGTGCGGGGAGTGCCTTCTGTGCGGAGTCTGCATGTCCTCCCCGAGGTTGGGTGGGCGTTCGAAAGACATGCGTAAATGGGCATGCCTTCGTAGAAGGTTGAACGCTGAGCTGGCACCTCGGCGTTCATAAAACTCTACTGCCAATCATTAGTGGACCGGAATTATGCTGTGGCAACCCCTAACCAGGAAAAAGCCAAAAGACAAACAACAACATGCTTCATCTTCTTGATGTGCACAGGCATTATGTATTTATCTTTACAGGACAAAACAGTTCAGGAGGTCCATTTAGCCGTTTGTATCCTTTTCTCCTAACTGCTTGGGTCAGGCAGTATTTAAAATTACACTAGCCAAATGGATTACTGGTTACATTTCACTGATTTATTCTCAAAAAGGACTAGATTTGCCATGACCCCCTCAAGCACACTCCACTCTGTTGATGGCTGTTTCATCTGCTTTTTGGTCAAGGGCTTCCATTGGTTATATTTGTGCTGTAGCCACTTGGTCAAAGACTCATACTTTTGTTACACATTACAAATTAGACATTGTGTACAGAAGCAGAGCTTCTTTTGGTCAGACAGTGCTCCAGCATATCCTTCCATGAGGGCCTCCCGAGGGCTACATAGCTGAGGACTCTGTCCCATTGGTGAGGAAGAGTGGAAAGGACAACATCAGATTTAGAAGTTCTGTACTCACCAGAACTTGGCATCTGTGGTGTCCATTTTCATTCCTCCTCACATTCCCTCCCTTCCATCCTCCATCCTTGTCACTCCTAGAAGTATCTGTTAGACTGTATTGGAACCATTCAATTCCAGATTTGAGCTCTGACTTTTCTTATATCTATATCCATCTCTGTTATAAACTGGGAGCTTAGGCAGCAAACTCTTGGTGTTGGGGATAGAATAGAGCATTATGGATAGAGGAGGAGCTTGAGAGCAGGATCCGAAGTCTTGTGTATGTGGCTGAGATAGATCTGAGGATTGGATCCAAACCCATTGGTGAGGAAGAATGCAAATGGATACACAGATGCCAAGTTATGATGAGTACATAACTTATGATCTATAAGCTAAACAGTATAGAAGGACTTAAGACCATGAACACATGCTGGTCGAAAGTTATGACAAGTGTCTGCATAGATTCCCAAATCCCAAAACCTGGATCAACTCTTGGGGATGTATATTCAGTATGATAATTCCTTGGGATATTTGACTTCCCAAAGGATATGATATTGCATTTTGTGGCATTTAGTTTCATTCCATGATTTAGGCATTATTTTTTTTATTTGGGACAAACCTTCTTGCAGGATAGTGAAGTCTTTTGTGGACTTAGTGACTGCTTCTAACTTGCAGTCATTTGCAGACTTAAATAGAACCCTTTGATTTTGCCTTTTACTTCAGAGAAGTAAATGCCAAACATCCCAGCATTGACCTTGGGGACTCCAGAGGTGACTGATCTCTTTGTATTGGTAACTTCCCTTATTTTGATCTTCTGTGTTCTGTCTGTGAGCCATTTGACAATTGAGTGGGTGACAGGAGTTTATTCACAGTTTATTTAGCTGTTCTGCTATGCCTTTGAAGGGGGATTATGTAAAAAACTTTGGCAAGGTTGAGGTGTGTGGTGTGTGCCATTTTACTTTCATTAACTGCTTTGGTGACCTTTTCAGAAAAGTCCAGCATGTTGAGTAAGCATGATGTACCATTGATGAGTCCAAACTGAGGCAGTTCTAGTGTTTGGAGTTTTCCATTGTCCTTATTAATTTATAATTAGATAAGTCTTTCCATGGCTTTGCATATGTGGCTGGTCAGACATATGGGTCTGTAGTTGCCACCTTTCTTCCTGGTACTAGGTGAGGGACTGGTAGAGTGGTGCAAAGGCCTCTAGGAATATGAGATCTTGCTACTATGTTACTTGATGCATTAGAGGGTCTCATTGTGGCAATAAAAATAGTACTGCACAAAAAAAAATAAAAAAATTAACCAGCCAGACAAGATGCCTGGAAATGGAGAGATGGACACTTGAGGACAAATAATAAATTATGTTTTGTTTCTACTGTGCAACTAACCCAGAGTTCTTGAAACGAGATTACACTGCAAGAGCAAGGGGAAAAGTTCAGAAGAGAAAAATCAGCAAACATTACATACACCACTTTTAAGGTCATTACTTGAATAAAAAACAAACCAACATGTAGACAAGATAACATTGAATGAGTTGGAAAAGGAAGCAAAAGTGAAGTATTAAAAGAGAGAGAGAAAAAATTCACAGGTATTTGCAACATTAAAGAGAGAGGAATGGACCCGAGAGAAGAATAAGGAAGTAATAATGGGCCAGTTTATATCCAGCAAAAGAAATCAGTGTTAACTATGTAATCGTAAAACAAAGTCAAACGTATTTGAATGTACTTGTAGACAAAGGCACCCAAACATGGTAGATGTTACAAAAAATAGAATAGTAACACAGGAGTCTAATGTAGTGTTAAGTAAGCAGTTTGATACAGAAATGAAGGAAATTGAAAATTAAATGCTAGATAATGAAGTGAAGGATTTGAATGGGAATCACAGATGCAAATATTAAAACAGGTAGAGCATGAAGAAGTGACAAAGGAGTAGAGCAGTGCATTAGTAGAGAAAATCACTCATTAGCTCTATTAATTGTTGAAAGTAGTAAAGATGTCTCGCAAAATGAAATGCCATCATCATTTCAAAGGCAAGATATTTCCATGCAGAGTCAGAAAGAGCAGGAAACTCAAACCGTAGAATAAATTCTCAATCAGGAAGAAAATTATTTAAAAGAATACCTGCTGAATTTGATAGAACTGGATGAATGTAATATATATATATGAGAGACAGAGGCTGCCAGAAATGAATAAGACACTGATCATTAAAAACGTAAGCTAAATTAATAAAGTAATTGGAAGTATAGAGAACCACATGATATAACATAAATTAACAGATTACATTATTGTGCAGTGAAACTAATAACAGACATCATATTACCAAGAAGGCATAAATTAGTAAAGGAAAATAAAGGGACAAATAGATTCCTGCCATGGAAGCATTGACTGGAAATTATTTATGAAACAGTTAAGAAAAGAAGTATCATTATTGGGATAATACAGAAAAGGAAATCACTTTAAAAAATACTAGAAAAGTGAGAGAGTTAAAACAAAACCATGATATCAAAACATATCAGGATTTGAGTTTTACTATCTCTACCAGTAAATTAAAAATCTCTGCTCAGACTAAACTATTTACCGGATGCCCTGAGAAAAATAAAGAAAGGATACAAAACAAGCCATGTAGGGATGGCCCAAAGATATTTTACAGGGAGTTAGTAAAGAAAGCAGCAGTAGTTGAGAAACAACCAAGAAAAGAGGAAATTAATAAATTATGAAGAAATATCTGATGACCCAGTTGAGCACAGTAAGGAGGCTGAGTGGATAAAAAGAAGTGTAGGAACAAATAAGAGACTCTGATATAGAAGGTATGGATTGGAATGAAGTAACTCCTACTGAGACAGAGTTAAAGCTAAGAAAGGCAACCAGATAGAAAATGCCAGGTCTGGATGCTGTATCTAACTTTTGGTTAAATGTATTATCACCCTTGCATTGTGATTTAGCCTTGAGTAAAAACTGTTTTTCTGTATACCCCAAATGACACTGGATTGGCTAACAATGGGGAAATCAATACACATACTTAAAAGTGAACCTGTAGCTCACCCTAAGAATTATTGACCAATAACTTGTCTCCCAACAATGTACAAGCTGTGTATGGGAATTGATGCAGATAGAGTATGCAGTCATTTAGACAAACCTTCAATCATGGCTATAGAACAGAAGGGGGGTCAAAGAGATTTGGGTGGAACAAAGGACCATCTTTTGTTAAATAAAGCCATAATGGAGAAATGCAAAAATGAAGAGGAATCTCAATATGGCATGGATAGATTACAAAAAAGCATTTGATAGTATTCCCCACTTCTCAATCAATCAGATATTAGCAAATTGCATTATAGTTACTATGAAGAAATGACCAATTTGAAGCTGAACTATAAAAAGGACAAATTGCTATCAAGGGTGTGAAAATCCAGAGTGGAATATTCCAGCGTTATTCTTTGCTACCATTATTGTTTTGTTGCGTTTAATCCATTAAGCTGTTTACTCACAGCCTAGGTCATGGATTCAGTCTGACTCTAAGAAAATCAAGTGAAAGGATATTTCATCTACTTTTTGTGAATGACTTGAAACTGTATAGTTCATCTGATAAACCTCTGAAAGAACAACTACAAGTTGTTAAATCCTTTTCAGATGACCTGGGAATGTCATTTTGTCTCAACAAATGTGCAAAAGCAAATTTAGAAAATCTGGAAAATTGAAGACTCAAAAAATATAACATTTGGGGAAGAATTTGATATAAAAGGTTTGAAACAAGGAGAAGTTTACGAATCTAGAATAGATGAAGGGCAATGGCATGAAAAAATGAGAACAAAGCTCAGTAAGGAATATTTTAGAAGACTAAAATTAATGCTGAAAACAGCCTTGACATCTATGAATAAAGTTCAAGCTATAAATCAACTTGCACTTTTTTGTTTTAACGTATAGCTTTGGGGTGATTGACTGGATGCAAAAGGAGTTGGATAAGCTGGACAGGAAAACAAGAAAATTGCTCCATGCCCATCAAATGATATACAAACAAACAGTGTTTGTCAAGATTGTATATCCCCTTGATCTGAAGGAGGCATTGGCTTCCTTGAAATCGACTATACATATAGGTTGGCGATTGTGGGATTGCATATGTACTAATTGACATTGTCAGATCCAAATATGCTAAAAGTTCTAAAACATGAACAAAGGAAGTCCAAGATGATCTCCTTGCTTAGGTTAGCAGAAGTCTTTAGGAAAAAAGCAGGCATGGAAATCCAACCAAACACTAGAATTGCCTTGGTTTAAATTTCTCGAAATGCTTCATTTTTTACATACCTTGATTGGAATGGACCCCATTCCTAAGTCAGGGCAAAATTAAAGTTCATGAAATCATTTTTGTTTCACTCTTTGACATTTAATACAAGTGCTCTTCTCAGCACCAGCAATGTACCCAGAATTGCCTCTTTTTTCAGTTCATAAGGGGTTACTTTTATTGGTAGAATATTTAGATAGGTTTGAAGATTATTTTTTATTAGCCCAGTTGCTCATACTACAACTGGAATTATCAGTGTATCATTATTGCACATTGCTGTACCTTCTGCTTGCAAGTCCTGATATTTTACAAATTTATGTCTTTCAGTTCATAAGACACTGTAGTGACTGGGTGCAGCAATGTCCATAATCAAAGCTATATCTGTCTTTTTCTCTTAAAACTACAAGTCTGTTTGCTACTACCTTCTTAGCTGCTGGTATGAGGTGATTCCACGTTATCATAACCTCATAATTTTCATCAATTTTCAACAATCTTTTGCGGTTCATGCTTCCAATGTATCGCCAGCTGCCTCTATGCTGTAATGTTTACAAAGTCTCCAGTATAATAACTTTGACATATTGTTATGTCTTTCAGTATAGAAGTCTTCAGTCATGAGTGTAATGTACTCTACAACAAGATGTGTAACTGGAATATCAGATCAAGGGGATATACAATCTTGACAAACACTGTTTTTTTGTATATCATTTGATGGGCATGGAGCAATTTTCTTGTTTTCCTGTCCAGCTTATCCAACTCCTTTTGCATCCAGTCAATCACCCCAAAGCTATACATTAAAACAGAAAAAGTGCAAGTTGATTTATAGCTTGAACTTTATTCCAGCGTTATTCTTTGCTACCATTGTTGTTGCATCCAATTCTTTAAAATTTTTCACACACAAGACTGTTTTGCTTATTGCTTTGACTTCAACTAGATGGATATAGACTATATTTTGGATATATTTTAGAACAAACCATTCCTTTATCCAAGGTATGTTTGTTACTTTTGGTCTTCTTATGTTCTATATTGACCCCAACAACTGAGATGAAGGGATTGTGTATACTTAGGATATCCATTGGCAGTTGAGATTTTACTTGGACAGAACCATATATTTTTGGAAATTTAAATGTCTTTGTTTCCATTAATGGAAAAAAAAAAAAAAAGGGCAATCTGTATCTAAGCAACACATTTCCATGCAATCCAGTCTTATTTCTCTCACCATGGTAGATGCTCCCTTCAGAAAGTCAGAGCTCACTCTTCCAGAGCTGTGGCTACTTCTGAGGCTTTTTGGGAAGTGGTGGACTCTAGGTCTATCCTAGTGGCAGCTTCTTGGTCTTCTGTACACATCTTATACTAGGTAGTACAAGCCAGATTCGGTCTCCATAGAAAAGAGCAGGATTTCCAAAAGCAGTTCTGCAAGTACTACCAGACTGTCTACCTTCTCTAGCCCCCATTGCTCCTAACTTGTCAGTCATCCCATATAGTTATGGGTACTGCAACAGTGATCTAATGTAGAACAGAGTGCAGTTATACAAGTTAACTTACCGTAGCAGTAGATGTTCAAGTAGATCATTTTTAGAGTATTAGCACCCTCCCACCTTTCCTTTTTTCCCTACTCTTTCCAGGCTGGAGTGGGGTACTCTACCTTTACCCTCCTGACATAACATGTCAGTCTCTACTGGTTTTGACTAAATTGTTGTAGAGCTTCAGACTTGTGCCTTCCCTTTGAGCAGGGAAGCTCTGATTTTGAAGTGCCTGTACCCCCCTTTTGTAACAGCATGTACACATATGGTAAGGGTGGATGTACAGAGTGTGGGGAATGATTTCAAGGCTTTGTAGACTATATGGGATCCTATCCTTTCCAAGATGTCTCATTTAGTTATGGCTACTGAAACAGTGGTCTGTCCTAACATCTGTTGTTAAGGTAAGTTAACTTACACAACTATGCTTTCCTGTTTTCTTGTTGCTACCTTTATTCTCTTTCTGTTTGTCTTGGGTTATATTTTTTTATACATACTGTGTCTGTATTTATTCACTCTAATCTTCTGAGGCAGATATTGCAACTTAGTGTTGAAGACATATGCAGAGTCCTGAATGCTTTTTCTCTGCTAAGTTTGTTTAGTGTGACCTACTTCTGGTAATTTAAACTGCTGTTCTTCACCATGTCTAGTGCATAAATCCTGCCAGTTAATGCCATCACTGCAGAGACTTGATTCCTTTTTGTAATTTGAAGCAGTAGTTTAAAATCTTATTTTAATTGCATTTAGAGTGATCAAGTAAGCACCCCATGGTCAGAGTTACCCAGCAGCTCTAATGCTTCGGTATTTGTAGCAAGGCCAGGAATGTTCATGAAGACCAAGTTTAGGGTGTTTATACACCATGAGTGGAGAAGGAAACTAATAAAAGTTATTTGTGTTCATGAAATCAGTAAATATAGCCTCACAGTGAAGTTCTGCGATAACCCAATCTGTTTGAGGGTAATTAAGTTCACCTATGATAATTGTGGGCTCATTCCCAGCTTATTAAGTAAGTACTCTAAAAAGTAAGTCTTGCACTTAGTGCAGGGAACTAAAACTCATGAGTCACTTTGGCACAGGGTTTGATTCCTTCCACATTCATTTGCCAATTGTTTAACTCTGAGCAAGTCACTTAACCAGCCAGTGTTCACTGGTCACCCTTAAAAGGTACAGTTTTTCCAGTGGGCTTACCCAGTAAACAAATGGGTAAAATACATTTTAAAAAAAGTATGTTTGCCCCTGTTCATCCATGTTTTTTGATAGGTGAAAAAAAATCTGAAACTGTAACAGATATTGTACATATTTGTGATGAATGTGTCAGTATCAGGGTTAGAAAGAACTAAATGGCCAGTGATAAAATTATGCAGAAAAACCACCAGCCATGCTAGACTACTTTTGTATGATAGTATGAAGTGGCCTTAAATAGGAATGTGTGTGAGAGTGGCTCCTCTGAGTCTGATTGTAAGTTCTAACTACTGAGTGCACTGACACCATCTGAATCTGTGTAATTGGTACTTTTGTTTATTAGTAATAATAATAATATATATATTTGTACTTGCAGCATTACCTGACATGCTTCAGTGGAACAATAGCAGTGCCATTTTTATTGGCTGAGGCAATGTGTGTTGGCTATGATCAGTGGGCCACAAGCCAGCTAATTGGAACAATTTTCTTTTGTGTGGGCATTACTACTTTACTGCAAACAACAGTAGGATGCAGGTTGGTTCCAGATTCATATTTACATTTCTAATTGTTGTTTTTCACTATTTGTATATATGTATGAAAACTGTATACAGTTGATATGCCTAGACTTCTCTGTTTAGTCACACCAAGTAATTTCTCTTGCATTTCTTCTGTACCTGTCAAACCTGCGTCCAAGCTGATTTGTCTTCTGAGTTTTAATTAAAATTTTCCCCATCTGTTAGGGAAATATACTGTATACAGTTGTATTGTTGCATGGGCATTCAGAGTATATTTATATATTACTGGACCAGGTCGATCTGTGGCATAGCAAATTCTCTAAACGTAGTCAGCTAACTCATATTGCTTTGGTATGATGTCATTGATTTAACATGATGAGTGTCATTGCTGTCTGTGTGTGTGTCTGTCTGTGTTACCCAGATTAGTGGTTTGCTTGAGTCAGTTTTTTCGTGAAAATATATATATTCCCAAGATATTACCCGACACTGTATGAGAGAAGCCCCCTGTATAGACTAAATGATATGTCTGTCCTTTAATATATGATCTGATGTTGTCAATCTTCACATAATTCTTGACTGTGGGCTCAGTTCTGAGCCTCGGAACCAACTCTATCTTTATTCCAGCTCACGCCTTCCCAAAACTCTCAAGCTAATCTCTACCCACAAGGCTCCTCACCAAATTACCTCAGATCTTGTTTGCCACTTTGTAGTGCCAGCCGCATTCTGTCCAGTCTCTCGAGCGTTGGCATTTCCTCAAACTGTAAGTTAGTTTTTCCTTTTTTTTCCACATTTTTATCTTTAACGTCTATGTATACTACCCTGCTCCTCGTCTAGATAGTTTTCTGGTGTGTGAGTGAGTCTGTTTTTTTTCTCCCCCTTGCCATTAGGTAGACTCAAATACCATTGTTGGTACATCCCCCCACTTACCTTCAGGTAGTTCTTCATACATCATTGGTAGTTCACTTCCCCTTCTTTTCCTTTCTTTGATGCATCTAAAAAAAAAAAAGGCCCTATCTGGTCCTAAGACAGAAACCAATTCCTCCTCATCATCATCATCTTCTAAACCTAAAAAACAGAGTCACCCTGTTCCGACAAGTTCCTCAGAACCACCTCCTAAAATGGCCAAATCCCCTATGGTGCTGACAGCCTCCTTGACACCAGTGGGCCAAGATACTCACTCCTCTGTGCCTTCGGCACCAACATCTGCCACATCATTATCCTCATCTGTGCAGACAACACTCACTTCGGTACCAGCCGACCACTCAGTACCAAAGAATCCTCAGATAATAATTTTACCTTGTACAGTGTACTGTGCTCCCAGTCCCTTTTTGGAGAGACGGCCTCCAGGATCTACATTGGCCTCCTTTATTCAGTCCACCAAGAGCTTAACAGAGTCAGATATTGTGGGACTGATGCTTTGGCACGTGACCGAGTGGATTAACTCCTTCCATGGTTCCTAGCATTGTTAGCTCTGGAACCTTGTCTTTGTCCACACCAATCTATTACTTCTTTGACTCCAGACTCAGTATATGGACTTTTGAATGTGTCTTTAAATTTCATGCACTAGTCTGTTTGAATGAAATGCATAACAGCTGGTTTATTAGTAATATAATTGTTTAATTATTCAATTGAGTGATGTTGATTAATTGCATTATTTGAAAGTTAAAGGGTATATATAGGGACAGACCTGTAATGTAAAAATGTTCCAGCAGAAGGCAAGAAGCTAAGGTACCAGAACGTTGTACTATTAAAGAAGTTTTGTCCTGCCAGTGGTGTTCCTGATCGTTTATGTGGTTGAAATTAAGTTTTCATTTATGTTTGGATATATGTAAGCTCAACCCCGTCTTCTACATCAGGGTGGCCTCGGTGCGGGATGGGACCACGGTTCTGAAGGAGTCTGTTTTGGTTCCAGGCTCCCGTCCCTCTATGGGGGGGGGGAATCTGCCTTCCAGGCTATGGCGAGGACCTTGTCCATTGTGGGCAAACAGTCTATGCCTTTCCTATCAGACGAAACATTGTGTCCATCCCCTTGACCAGAGCTTCTATGCTGGGACAGAGGGTACAAAAGTCTCAGGACCAAATGACTCTGGTTATGTCTTCTTCGGACACCTCTCTGGAGCAACCCACCGAAGAGGTACCCTCTAAATAGAAGTGCAAGAGGAAACACTTGGACTCCCCTGAAGTGTCCTTCACAGAAGATACTGATTTCAATGAAGTGGAAGGTTCCCCTAAGTCCCCCGGAAGTTGTTTCCTTCGGGGTCATCCTAGAAATCCTTAAACAGAGGGGTGGCTGGACTACCCACCATTCTTCCTCAGGGGAATCATATACCTAAAAGCTTTTTGTGCCCAGCCCTCTTAACTCTTGGATCTCTCTGCCTGCTGATCTTAAGTTGATTGCTCAGCAGGCTTGGAAGATACCTGACACTATCAAGCCGGCCCCCAAAAGTCCTGATCGCATTCTGTCTGCCCCTAAAGATGAGCAACACCAGGCCAAAGGTATTCCTGTGGATACCATGGTGGTTGCGGCAGCCACCACGAAGGATATGCGTATAAGCTTAATCAGCCTTTGCTCTCAGGTCTATGAACTGTACGGCACATTTTACCAGGCTTCAAAGAGTCTAGGATGGCGAGCTGAGAAGTCACTTATCTCCAACTCATCCATGAGGCTAATTGCTCATGCTGCTGAAGGGATGATAAGAGCAGACATCAGGAGACACACCTGGATGCACTTGTGATTTTGTGGAGCCATTTAACTCTTCTTTTGTCAATTCTCCATTTGATGGATCATCCCTGTTTAGACCCAAAGTTAGAGACTCTAGCTAGATGTGAGAAAGATGGGAAGACCCTTTCTGCCATGGTCATACACTTTTCCACTCCTCAACAGCCCTTTTCCAGAAACCATAGAAGTTGTAGTCTATAGTTCAAAACCCCCCAAGGACCTTTCCAGGACCCTCGTGGCAATGACTTCCCCGGGGCAGAGGGGGAAGTAATAATGGAAGACGCCATCCAAGAGGCAGAAATGGCCCACAGAATCAGGGTTCCAGGGACTCTTTCCCTGGTAACTCCTGTCACCGCTCCTGAAAGGAGGCCCAATTGCCTTCCTCTGGAAGCAGTCTGGGGTGGTTATCCCTGCGCCAATCTGCCTGGCTAGGAATAACGTTTTACAAATAGGTGCAGATGCTCATTACCGGAGGTTACAACATTCCCCTGTCAGAGGAACCAAAAAGAGTAAGAAGAATCCTGGATGTTCCACACAGTTGCAGGGAAGCAGCAGTCTTAGAAATTCAAAAACAGTTCTATATCAGATGCTCGAACGGTCAAAAGAGAGAATGCTCTTTGATCAAGCTTTAAAGATCGAAGGCACTAAACAGCGAAGACACGGAACAGAGATTTTTTTCCCAGGGAAAAAAAATTGCTGGGCCATCTTTGGAAGTTTGCCATTTTCTTCACTGTGCTGCGATCTTGGAGTTTGTATATTTAAGTAGGGAGGTGTGGGAACAAAGCCCCCCACTTTTTATTGTGTTTACATTTTTTTTTTTTTTTTTTGCAGAGCAGAGATTTTTTTCCCTAGGAAAAAAATCGCCTAGACAGGAGTCATCCAGGCAGTCCCACCAGACCAGAGAGGATTCAGAATTTGCTCAAGATACTTTAGTGCCAAAGAAAACAGGGGACCGGAGACCCATTTTGGACCTTAGTCAGTTGAAAATAATCAGTTAAACAAACCAAATTCTGGATGGTCTGGATTCAGTCTATACTTCCATTATTGGAAAAAGATGATTGGATGTGCTCTTTAGATCTCCAGGATGCATATTACCATATAAAAATGGACAAGCGCTCCAGAAGATTCCTGTGCTTCTGGCTGGGAGCCAGTCACTGTCAGTCCAGAACACTACCCTTTAATCTCACCAAAGCCCCCAGGGGGTTCACAGAATGAATGGCAGTGGTAGCAGTGCATCTCAGACTGCTATAATTCTGAGTCTTTCCATATTTAGATGACTGGCTCCTTATCGCTCCAACCAGGCGTCAACTTGTAAAGGCACAAGATTACATTCTTCTTTGTTCCAGCTTAGGAATCACTATAAACTACTAAAAATCCAGTTTAGAACCATCACAACACCTAGAATTCATTTGGGGCTATGCTCTACACAGTCACCAGCTTCAATGCATTTCACCTAGAAAGACTACACAGGTTCAGATTGGAAGTCAGCTAGATCATTCAAAGCAAGAAAGTAGCAGCGAGACTCATTCTACAGGTTCTAGGGTCAGTGGCAGCCTCCATCACTCTAGTACCCTTGGCCAGATACCCACATGCAAATTCAGCAATGGCTTCTGGCCTCCCAATGTTCCTTGTTGAATCAACCAGTGTCCCATCTGATTCTGCTCAGTCAATGCAGGGAATATCTAAGTTGGTGGCTTCACTCCAACGAAATATTGTTGGGCCGTCCCTTTATCCCTCCTTAATCTCAAATCATAGTGACCATGGACAGGTCCCAGATAGGGTGGGGGGTATTATCTGGGAAAGACAATCCAAGACACTTGGCCCCAGCTGAAGGCCAACGTGCATATCAGTGTTCTAGAGATTAGGGCAGTGCTGTTAGCATTGCAAGCATTTCAATATATCCTCCCCTTGGGAATGATTGCAGTACAGACAATATTTCAGTTGTCTGGTACATCAACAGACAAGGGGGAACCAGATCTTAGCCTCTTTGTTGGGAAGTGCTCAGAGTTTGGCAGTGGGTGATTTCCTCTGACCTCTTTCTAATGACAACACACATTCCAGGGAGCTCCAGCATGATTGCGGATAAATTGAGCTGAACCATTCTCATACCTCACGAGTGGCCTCTCAATCCCTTTGTGCTGCGATCTGTTCAAGTCCCCTTTGAACAACAAGTGCAGCAGTTATTTTGCCCTAATCCCGCCCCGGGGGGTCACCCAGAGATGCTTTCCTTCATGATTGGCCCCCCGGTCTTTTGTACACCTTTCCTCTGATTCCACTAATGTGTCAGTTTCTAAAGAAAACCAACAGTCGAAGAACAAAATTAACCCCATTGCCCCATTCTGGCCTCGACATGTCGATTTTCCCTTCCTATGGCCTCATCTGCTTTGGAATCCCTAGATACTGGACCCAGCTTCAGATTTCTTGTCTCACCTGGACAAACTGGTTCATCCAAATCTACAACATTTCAAGCTCACTGCATGGCTTCTTCAGTTCCCATGATTACCAGGCATCATTCTGGCCCACCACAAACCTTCAGCTAGAAAATTGTTTCATAACATGTGGCTGATGTTTACTAAATAGTGTCTAGACTGTAATCTTGATCCTTATTCAGCAACCGTAGACAAAGTTTTAGACTTCGTAGTCTTACTCTGAGACAGGCTCATCAGCCTCTACTATTTGGGTACATCTTGCTGCAATATCTAACCTCCATATTGGTTTTAGTGGTTCATCACTAATGTCACATAAACTTTATAAAGCCTTTTGAAAGGAACCTTATGCTCAGACCTTCATATAAAGAACCCTGTGCACCATGGGATTTTAATTTGGTACTCTTATCACTTACTTCTCCCATTTTGTACCTTCAGTAAGTGGTGACTTAAAATTAATGTCCTGGAAAACCTTATTTTTAGTAGCTATCACTTCTGCCAGGAGAATATTGGAAATACAAGTCTTGTCATGTAAACCTCCCATCTTAATCTTTCACACGGACAGGGTCTCCCTCCAGATGAATCCTTTCTTTTTGCCAAAGGTTGTTTGAGTCAAATATCAGTCAGACTTTACATTTCCCAGTCTTTTTTCCCCAACTTTTCCAACTAGGAGAATGCTGTCTACACTTACCAGATGTACACAGACAATTACGTTTCTACCTTCATAAAACAAATGATATTAGAAAATCCAGCCAGCTGTTTATTGCCTTTTCTCCAGTCTCTTTCAGCAGCCCAGTATCTAAAGTTACCCTGGCTAAATGGCTTAAGGACTGCATCACCTTTGTTTACAACAGAAAGGGACTCCACCCACAAGGACCTGTAAAAACACATTCAACGAGAGCTATAGCAGCATCTGCTGTTTTTCATGCCAGAGCTTCTTTAGATGATATTTGTGTAGCAGCAACTTGGGTGTCTCCTCATACTTTTATTACTCATTGCAAACTGGACCAGGTCTCTAGGGAACGTGCATCATTTGGCTCGATGGCTTAGAAATATTCTTCCATGAGACCTCTCAAAATTCAGATAGCTAGGGACTCTGTCCCACAGTCAAGGATTATGTGAAGACTCACAACATCTGATAAAGAAGTTATGTCTTACCATAATGTTCCACCTGTGTTGTCAATCTTCACTAATCCTTGACATTCCCTCCCTCCTTCCCTTTACCTTTAGAACTCTTGGCGGATCAAATATTCTCAAAGACCGGCTTCATAATAAGGACACAGATATGATCTTTTATCTATTATTTCTTGTCTGTCACTATAGTTTGCAAACTCGATCTGAGGTAATTTGGTGAGGAGCATTGTGGGTAGAGCTTAGCTCAAGAGTTTTTGGAAGGAGCTAGCTGGAATAACAGCCAAGTCAGTTCTAAGACTCAGAACCAAGCCCACAGTCCAGGATTGGAAAAGATCGACAACACAGATGGAACGTTATAGTAAGACTTCTTTTTGTTTACATACCTTTTCCAACCACAAGTTTGCATTTGTGCTCAACTGGTAACCAAACAAGTACTGTTGTGAGCCTTTATCCCAGCAGGCTCTTATCCTTATTTGTAGTTTACTGCTCTGTCTGTAGTACTTTTGCTACAGCATGCTTATTTTGATCAGGAGTCCAGAAGAGGCAGGAGTTGCTACTGCTTGTATGGTTTGCTAAGTTGCCATTGTCCTTTTTTGAGGGTGAGGAGACACTGATAACTGGTATCTTGAGCTGTGCTGCTACCCTTCCCTTTATCCTTGGCTGCACTTTCTCTTCTGACCAGAAAACTCTAACCAGTCTTTGCTTTATGATCTTGCAATAGCAGAACATTAAGAGAATTTAACTAGCCTAACACAAAAAAATGCACCGTTTTCAACTTTTAGAGGTGTTGCAACTTGAAAAAAATAGATAAAATCAGTTGGATATTTAAAAAAAAAAAGGATGCATATCCAGATGGTCAGAACTGGGCAGTTGACAAACATCAGCTGAGCACAAAGAGTCCAAAGAAACAGGAACAGCACATAGGTAAACCAGGCAGGACACAAAATTGCAAAACAGTACTAAAAAAAATCCAAAGCCTGGAAATGTTGAAGTGAAATACAGCGTTTAATCCGAACAGGAAAAAAAAATCACAAAACTTTCAGGATCAACCCTTCATCAGTGTATTAAAAAAGAGATCAGATGCCTTCATTTAAATCGTAAATTCAAACCATAAAACTAATCACGTGACACAGTTGTATTAAGCACTTTAGTTTAACAACACATATACAAGTAAAATGTTACTAAAAGTCAGTATAGCCATAAAATAAGTAAAACATTTAACTTAGACCCACCCACACAAGATGTTATTTCAAAGTTAACTGTCATCTTTTTAAAATAGTTTTAATGCTTACTGCTGTATTTAAACATGGAAAACAATCAGCTTCTAAAAGTATGATCCTTGAGTATTCACATACTTCTAACTCATTATTAAGTCCCCCCATTTTTTCTTCTGTCTGATGTCAGTCACTCTAAAGTTAAATGTGTGTGTACTTCCTTTCTCCCTCACATGCTTGCCCAGAGCATTAGTTCCTACCTGTCTACGTATTTCAGATTTGTGTTCAATAATTCTGTCCTTCAACCTTCTTGAGCATTTCCCTATGTGGAATGCTTGACACACCTTACAGCATTCCATATACGCAATAGCAGCAGTATTACATGTTGCAAAACACCTAAAAGTATATTTCTTCTTAGTGTTAGGATGTGTAAATTCACAACTTGTATTTATATCATCACAGCATATACAACTATAACAAGGAAATGTACCCTGTTTTTCTACTTATGTTCAACTTTTTATTATACAACGACCCCTCCATTAATATTCAAAAAAGTGCACACTGATTGGTCAGCGTGCACGTTGTAAATCAGAGTTATAGTAATGGAAAAAACGCCCGGACTTTTTCCATTACTATAACTCTTTTTTTTTACGGCAACGGAGAACGCAAGATCTCCATTGCTTCACACTGTCTCACTATGTTAAACAAGTTTAACATAGCGAGACAGCTTTTAAAAAAGCAACGGAGTTTCTCCATTGCTTTTTTTTAAAGCTGTCTCGTTATGTTAAACTCCTTTAACATAGCGAGACAGTTTGTAAAAAGCAAAGGAGGTCTTGCTTTTTCCGTTGCTTTTTCCCATAGCTCTGATGTACTGCGTAGGAATACGCTTGCGCAGTACATCAGAACTGCCGCAGAATACCAGACAGCTGTGGAAGGGCAGCAAGGAGGTATTAGACAGTGCCATTATTTAAGAAATGTAATTATTTTTCTTCTTAAATAATATCATTGTATAATAGCAATAACCCACTTCTGGGTGTGGGTAATGCTGGATTTACCCATGGTTGGCTTTGTTTGGCCACTTGGGATTCACCCTCGTGACCAAACCACACCAACCGTGGGTAAATCCAGCATTACCCACACTCAGGCGTGGGTTATTGCTATATTATTAAAGTCCTTAGAGCATAATCTTTGTTTCAAATTCGGACAGGTATGATATGAGAACATGGGGGCCTCTCCAACTGTTATGATTATCTCAGGCATATTTTTAAGAATACCCCACTTATTTCTAATAATGTTCTTAACACCCTCTGATCTACGATTATATGTCATGACATAGCATATATTATTATTTTTATTAGAATTATGACCAGAATTAACATGGCTAGTATTACTAGAAAAGTGGGGTCTCGCTTTGCCTGTTCTTTCCATAATAACTTCATCTGCTGTACGTCTTAATAATCAGTTATCATAACCAGAGTTTAAAATCTGTGGTCATTCTGTCCAGTTCCAGTTTAAAGTTGGCCTCATTAATGTTAAGTTGACTGGCTCTTACATCCTTAAAAGTGTGTGTGGCATGGATGCTATTTTTGTGGCCATATCAATTGGAGTGTATCTCTTTTCTATGTATCAAAGTATTAATGCCTCCACTACATTTCGTTAGACTAACATCCAGATAATTGATGGTATCCACAGAAAACTGAGCTGTAAATTTCAAAAAGTTAGTGGTTCTATTTAAATATTCTATATATACTTCAAGTTCAGCATCATTACCAGCTCACAGGAAAAAATGTCATCCACAAAGCATTTAAAAAAAAAATATTTTGTCATAAAAAGGATGCAGTTCACTATAAACTAATTGCTTTTCCCAGCACAAAACAACAATATTGGCATATGTATTTGCCATTGGGGTGCCCATCACTACCCCATTTTTCTGTATGTATGTGCATTCATTAAAGAAACACATTGTTAGTCAACAACATTTCTGTCAATTCACAAATTGTTTCCACTTCTTTACCACCCATGCCACATGTTCTACTTAGAAAGTCACAGAGCTCTTTTAACCAATATTCTACAGGTATCACAGTAAATACTGATTCAATGTCAAGAGTTACAAATAAAAATTCAACATTCTGATGTTCATTAAACCAGCAGTATAACTGTTGTAAACAATCTTTTGTATCTTTAGTAAAACTTCTAACTGTATATAAATATTTGCTTAAAGTAACCTGTAAATAGTGAATAGGAAGCATCGGTGAATGGGTTAAACTTTTATGAATTTTCAGAAGACCATACAAGACAGGTGTAATAGGACATGGAACTGCAAAATAATTAAACAATTCAGTACTGATGTCATTATTAAGTTGCAGCTCAAAAATACACATATTAACTTTGCTTATACATTTAAATATTTCTGCTGAAGGGACTTCAGCAAAACTGTCAAAGTCACTCAGATTCAAGCATAAGCATGTTGTACATATCTCTATCAAAAAAAACATTGGACCACCTTTGTTAGCCTGCTTAATAGCAGTATCATTGTTTTGTAATTTCTCAAGAGCTTGAAACTCAGACAAGGAAAGGTTATTTCTTTTTTTTCAGACTTCATATAATAGTTACATATGTCCCTTTCACATGCCCCCATAAATGCATTTAAAATGGGACACTTCAAATCAGGTTAAGGCAACAAAGGGACATGGCTTAAATGAGCAAATTCCCTAAAGGCCCACACTTAAAAATAAACCTTTACGTAAATGAATCATTTTTATGTTTGTTTGTTTTTTGTGTCTTTCGGCTTTTGGGTCGCCACAGCGGAACTCCGGTCCGCTAATGATTGATAGTTGATTTTTTACATGCCGAGTTACCAGCCCTGACGCACAACCTTCAATGAAGGTACGCCCACTCACGCATGTTTCCACGCAGAAGACGCTCTAGCTGAGAATCGAACTGGACAGAGTCTTACTGTGAGGCGACAATGCTACCGCAGCACAATGCTACTGCAGCAGCACCATCGCGGGTAATGAATCATTTTTATGTATATATTATAAATGTATTTTTAAATGTCTTTTTTATATGTGTTCCATGCAAACACTATACTGTTTTTACAATGCTACCGCAGCACCACCACCGTGGGGAATGAATCATTTTTATGTATATATTATAAATGTATTTTTAAATGTGTTTTTTATATGTGTTCCATACACACACTAAACTGTTTTTATGTTTTTTTGTATATTATATTTTAAGTACAATATCTCTTTAAAAATTTTAATTGAAGCAATTGAATGATTAGTATAAATAGAGATGCAAGTACTTTGTTACTACACCTGAAGAAGCCTATTTGGTGAAAGCGCTTGTGTCCTGTTGTTTTATAATAAACGTTTGTACAGCCTGGAGCCTTACCTCTGTTCTTTTGCTGGTTCTACAAATTTTATCTTCGTCTTGAGGTACCTGGTCACTGTTGGATTCTTTTTGTTCATTGTTTTTGAGTTTTTGCTGTTCCAACAGAGCCTGGATTATGGCAATGGGCGTTACCACTAATACTGAGGATATAGAGTTGGATTATACTCCTAATGTGAATGCTTTATGGACAAACAACACTGTCAGTCAGTTTCTGTTGAAGGTGAGCGAAATAAATAATCCGCTACTATGTGGGACTTTATTATTAGAGAATGAATCAACTACTAATATCGATTTTCTGGCACTGAAAAGTGAGTTATTTACGCTTGAGAAAGATCTCTTAAAGCTGAAAAGAACTCAATTTGAAAAGTACCATTTGCTAACTTGTATAGCGGAAAGTATTGTTCCTAGGGGTTTAAGAATCTTAAAGATGCCTGCACAGGTGGATTGTGACCCCTTTTTGCTTTCCGCTTGGCAAAAACTTAACATCTAAACCAGTATTGGCTATATGAAATTACTTATTGAATCGACTGAAAAAGAACACCACAAATTGTTGTCTGCAGTTAAATCTTAGTATTTAGACTTATGTACTAAATATGATTCTAATGTGTTAACCAAACCCTTCAATGATATGTTAGATAATGTGTTTGCCTACGGCCATAGGCTAACTCAAATAAAGTTGAAGAAACTGCAGAGGGACAGATTGGACTTTTCAACCGGGCACATTTTTATGTGGCCGAGAGTAGCCCCTAATATCAGCCCTAATGATAACACTAACAGTCATGAAACTAGACTGATTAACCAAGTTGTAGCTAATTCTGAAGAGATTGATAGCAGTAGTGCTTCAATTGTTACAGCGAATCCCGTTGTAGAGAATACACGGGAAGAATCAGATGGGAGGAGCTGTACAACTACTGAGTTAGTTTGCGAACATTCAGCAAATAGTGTGGCAATTCCCAAGAAGAAGCTTTTAATCACCAAAGCTCAAGTCCATTTTGAAAACAATGGAAGTATACAGAATGTGCTTGAAGAATTGCAACCGACAACACCTTCCACTTTTTTAGGCAGTCCTTGCTCCACGGGACTGCAGTTTCCACTACCAACGAGGAGCAGGTCTGTAAGCAGAGGCAGAGGACGAACAAACCAGACAGAGATAAGAGGAAGAAGTACAACGCAGAACAAACAAAAACAAACGGACGGTATGGTGAGTCCATACAATATAAAGAAAATTTTCCTCAACATGAAAAACTAGTGGTTAATTTATCCAAATTCGAACTTTCTGCAGCTGAATATAATGTTCTAGCCAAAGGACTTTCATTTATTTATCCCTGCTATGGACGCTAATATTGCAGATATTGTACTTGATATAAAACTGTTTACTAGAAACTTAATGTTGAAAATTTTATTTGACAGTAATGCCAGTGATAATGTTACTGTTTTTTTAAAAAACTAGTGTCTTTACATCTAAAATGAACTCATTATTATCTGCCTTTGAGAAATTGTGCATTGATGATGCCTATAGAGTTTTTTATGAACAAAATCTTAAGAGTAATACAAAGAAATGGCACAATTTAGATAGACATGAATATATGGCATTAAAGGGTTTACAGACCCAACTCTACAATTATGATACGCCCTGCCGACAAAGGAGGGCCTATTGTAATTTTAGATAAGGAAGATTATGTTAGTAAAATGTTGTTAATGTTAAGTGATAATACTTTTTATAAAGTCATTAGTAAAGTGCATGTATACAGAATGGTTAATTATGTGCACTAACAGTTGAAAGAGATTGTTACAGTGAACTTAATAGATGATAACCTTTGTAATTATTTTTTAATTCCTAGCCCCACCATACCAATAATTCAAGGCCTACCAAAGGTGCATAAAAGTTTAGTAGATCCACCCATGAGACCCATAGTAGCTGGCAGGAATTGGTGCACTGAATCTATTTCTATTTTTTTTTTTTTAGAAAAAACACTAAAGAACCTCATTAACCAAACAAGTCATATTTTAAAAGATACTGAACAGTTTGTTAGAGATCTTTATACATTTGCACATGATAGAGCACAGCCTCTATGTACACCATTTTTGTTAACAACACTAGATGTTACTTCTTTATTCACAGTTATACCGAATTATTTTGGTATTAATAGTGTTATTGAATTGATGGCTGAAAGTGGAAAGTATGAAAGTAGGTTTATGGATTCTATATGTTTATTACTAAGACTTGTACTGGAAAATAATGTTTTTGTCTTTAATGATAAATTCTATTGGCAATGTCAAGGCGTTGCCATGGGAACATCATGCGCCAACAGCTATGCAAATGCTGTGATGCTAGGATGGGAAAAAGTTATTTTGGAGAGTAATGAGTTTAAAGATAATATAAAATTCTTTCGTAGATTTGTGGATGACCTTTTCTTGGTCGATTCATCAATTTTTTACTTTTGTAGAATATGTTAACACCACTACTAGTTTTTTGAAGTTCACTGTAAACTACTCTTAAAGGGAGGTGAATTTTCTGGATGTCACTGTGCTACAAGACTTAAATGGTTGTTTGAATGTTAAATTATTTAGGAAGGTATGTCGTGTTAATAACTTATTATGAAGAGACAGTATGCATCCACAATTCATTTTTAAGAATGTAGCACAGAATCAATTTTTAAGGGCTTCCAGATTAAATGCTAATGTAAATGATTTTGCTAAATATCTTAAGACAAAAGATGAGCTTGATGAAAGAGGTTATGAACCCTACCTAATTAATCAAGGTTTGCAAACCGTAACAAAATTAAGACAGAGCAAAGACAAGCCTTATTTCTCTAAACATAAGACAGATAAGATGAGTTTGAAACATGCCCAGAATCCGCAACCCCTCAGAATTTGTTTTAGCTACTCCAGGAATATTAAGCATTATACTGACATTATTAATAAAAATTGGGGTATTTTAACTTCTGATATTCAGATAAATAAATATATAGGGGCATACCCACAGTTTACTTTTAAGAATCAAAAATCTTTATGCAGACAGTTATGTTATCCTAAAGAATAGTTTACATCAAGTACTTTTAAAGGCTCTAGACCCTGTGGCAAGTGCAATTTTTGTAGTTCTATTGATACTACTATATATTTTCAGCATCCGGATACTAGTGAGACCTTTACTTTTACTATTAATGCCAGATGTGATTCTCAACATATAGTTTACCTTGCCACATGTAGAACTTGTAGGAAGTTCTACGCAGGCAAAACTGATAGGTTTTTTAGAGATAGGATTAGGGAACACTTGTATCATATAAGGAAAAGTAGTTCATTTAATGCCCTTGCCAGTCATATTAAGGATACTAGAATGCAACATATTTTTTCGTTTAGGGCTATAGGAAGGATATTTGAAAACATAAGAAGAGGAGATATTAAGACACAAACTGAAGCTTTAGAGGCTAGGTGGATAATCAGGTTAAGGGCAACAAAGGGACATGGCTTAAATGAGCATATTCCCTTAAGGCCCACACTGAAAAATAAACCTTTACATAAATGAATCATTTTTATGTATATATTATAAATGTATTTTTAAATGTGTTTTATATATGTGTTCCATACACGCACTATACTGTTATGTTTTTTTGTATATTATATTTTAAGTACAATATGTCTTTAAAATTTTTAATTGAAGCAATTGAATGATTAGTACAAATAGAGATGCGAGTACTTTATGTTAGTACACCTGAAGAAGCCTATTTGGTGAAAGCGCTTGTGCCCTGTTGTTTTATAATAAACGTTTGTACAGCCTGGAGCCTTACCTCTGTTCTTTTGCTGGTTCTACAAATTGGACCACCTTTGTTAGCCTGTTTAATAGCAGTATTATTGTTTTGTAATTTCTCAAGAGCTTGAAATTCAGACAAGGAAAGGTTGTATTTTTTTTTTCAGACTTCATATAATAGTTACATATGTCCCTTTCACATGCCCCCGTAAATGCATTTAAAATGGGACAATTCACTGGTGTAAACTTACTAGGTTTTTTACATACCTGTGTAGGCAGTAGGTGCATCCTTAAATATAAATTTCAGACTCGCATTCCTTATAAACAATCTAAGGTCAGTCAGTGCTGTTAGAACACTGTCCACATTCGATGGAATGAAACCTATACCTTTATTCAAAAGCTTTAACTCAGCTTCAGTTAATTTTAAGGAAGATAAACAGAAAATTCACTCAGTTCTTGTGAGTGCTGGTGTGGGTCTCCGGTCCTTGGCTTCTCCACCTGTTGGACTGCTGACCTCGTGTCTGGTTCCTGCCCCTCGAATTGTCCCTCTCCTTCTCTCGGTCCTTTGATGTATTCCATACTGCCTGCTCCACTTTCTCTGGTAATGTGATGGTAATTAGAGTCTTCCCCTGCTGAAAATCCTGATTCTGTGTGGTGTGTGAATACTCATAGATCACACTTTTAGAAGCTAATTGTTTTCCAGGTTTAAATACAGCAGTAAGCATTAAACCTATTTTAAAAAGAAGACAGTTAACTTTGAAGTAACATCTTGTGTGGATGGTTCTTAGTTAAATGTTTTACTTACTTTATGGCTGTACTGACTTTCAGTAATATTTTGCCTGTATATGTGTCTTTAAACTGAAGTGCTTAATGCAACTATGTCATGTGATTAGTTTTATGGTTTGAATTTACTATTTAAATGAAGGCATCTGATCTCTCTCTCTTTATACACTGATGAAAGGTTGATCCCGAAAGCTTTGTGATTTTTTTTTCCTGTCTGGATTAAACGCTGTATTTTACCTCAACATTTCCAGGCTTTGGATTTTTTTACTATTATTATGCACAAAGACACAGTACAAAAACTCGTTGTGCTTCAAGGTAGGCTGTAGCTGCAACTAGATTCTATTAGCAGTATATGCTCATGAGGCGCACCTATTATTTGATGTTATAAATTTCTGTAAACATTTGTGTAATAAAGGCTTTCCTCGGCTTCCTTATAGTTCACACACTACTTTCAGGATGGCTTTTATAGAAGAATATGTAACATTACAACTTAATTAAAAATAAAACTGTAGTGAAACAGCACAGTTATTACTTAGCTCAAGCTTCATGCTAAAGCAGCACTACTCTGCAACATTTATTTGTTATGTTTTGTTTGCTAGTAAGAAACCCCCTAAGTAAAACCCTCTTTATGGTGGCAGTGAAAAGATTTATACTCCCATTCACAATAATACAAGTACATCAAATTTTGTAAAACAGCAGTAATGTAATGTAATGAAACGTCTCTTAACAGTTGTTATAAATGCCCATCATGTGGATCATTGCTAAAGAATTCTTAATACTTTTCAGATGACTGCTTTAAGCAGATGTCAAAAACTATCCACATTTTTTTTTTTGGCCGTCTGTCAACCCCTGTATGTAGGAGGAAATGCAATTCTGAGCTGTAGCCATTAAAGGTCCATGCTTATAAAAGGCAGGTTTACTTTTGCATAATTTAATTTTTGCAGTTCTGAGCTGTAGCCATTAAAAGTCCATGCTTATAAAAGGCAGGTTTACTTTTGCATAATTTAATTTTTGATATTTTTGCAGTTCTGAGCTATAGCCATTAAAGGTCCATGCTTATAAAAGGCAGGTTTACTTTTACATAATTTAATTTTTAATATTTTTGCAGTTCTGAGCTGTAGCCATTAAAGGTCCATGCTTATAAAAGGCAGGTTTACTTTTGCATAATTTAATTTTTGATATTTTTGCAGTTCTGAGCTGTAGCCATTAAAGGTCCATGCTTATAAAAGGCAGGTTTACTTTTGCATAATTTAATTTTTGATATTTTTGCAGTTCTGAGCTGTAGCCATTAAAGGTCCGTGCTTATAAAAGGCAGATTTACTTTTGCATAATTTAATTTTTGATATTTTTGCAGTTCTGAGCTGTAGCCATTAAAGGTCCATGCTTATAAAAGGCAGGTTTACTTTTGCATAATTTAATTTTTGATATTTTTGCAGTTCTGAGCTGTAGCCATTAAAAGCCCATGCTTATAAAAGGCAGGTTTACTTTTGCATAATTTAATTTTTGATATTTTTGCAGTTCTGAGCTGTAGCCATTAAAGGTCCATGCTTATAAAAGGCAGGTTTACTTTTGCATAATTTAGTTTTTGATATTTTTGCAGTTCTGAGCTGTAGCCATTAAAGGTCCGTGCTTATAAAAGGCAGATTTACTTTTGCATAATTAAATTTTTGATATTTTTGCAGTTCTGAGCTGAAGCCATTAAAGGTCCATGCTTATAAAAGGCAGGTTTACTTTTGCATAATTAAATTTTTGATATTTTTGCAGTTCTGAGCTGTGGCCATTAAAGGTCCATGCTTATAAAAGGCAGGTTTACTTTTGCATAATTTAATTTTTGATATTTTTGCAGTTCTGAGCTGTAGCCATTAAAGGTCCATGCTTATAAAAGGCAGGTTTACTTTTGCATAATTTAATTTTTGATATTTTTGCAGTTCTGAGCTGTAGCCATTAAAGGTCCATGCTTATAAAAAGCAGGTTTACTTTTGCATAATTTATTTTTTTATATTTTTGCAGTTCTGAGCTGTAGCCATTAAAGGTCCATGCTTATAAAAGGCAGGTTTACTTGTGCATAATTTAATTTTTGATATTTTTGCAGTTCTGAGCTGTAGCCATTAAAGGTCCATGCTTATAAAAGGCAGGTTTACTTTTGCATAATTTAATTTTTGATATTTTTGCAGTTCTGAGCTGTAGCCATTAAAGGTCCATGCTTATAAAAGGCAGGTTTACTTTTGCATAATTTAATTTTTGATATTTTTGCAGTTCTGAGCTGTAGCCATTAAAGGTCCGTGCTTATAAAAGGCAGATTTACTTTTGCATAATTTAATTTTTGATATTTTTGCAGTTCTGAGCTGTAGCCATTAAAGGTCCATGCTTATAAAAGGCAGGTTTACTTTTGCATAATTTAGTTTTTGATATTTTTGCAGTTCTGAGCTGTAGCCATTAAAGGTCCGTGCTTATAAAAGGCAGATTTACTTTTGCATAATTAAATTTTTGATATTTTTGCAGTTCTGAGCTGAAGCCATTAAAGGTCCATGCTTATAAAAGGCAGGTTTACTTTTGCATAATTAAATTTTTGATATTTTTGCAGTTCTGAGCTGTGGCCATTAAAGGTCCATGCTTATAAAAGGCAGGTTTACTTTTGCATAATTTAATTTTTGATATTTTTGCAGTTCTGAGCTGTAGCCATTAAAGGTCCATGCTTATAAAGGCAGGTTTACTTTTGCATAATTTAATTTTGATATTTTGCAGTTCTGAGCTGTAGCCATTAAAGGTCCATGCTTATAAAAAGCAGGTTTACTTTTGCATAATTTATTTTTATATTTTTGCAGTTCTGAGCTGTAGCCATTAAAGGTCCATGCTTATAAAAGGCAGGTTTACTTGTGCATAATTTAATTTTGATATTTTTGCAGTTCTGAGCTGTAGCCATTAAAGGTCCATGCTTATAAAAGGCAGGTTTACTTTTGCATAATTTAATTTTTGATATTTTTGCAGTTCTGAGCTGTAGCCATTAAAGGTCCATGCTTATAAAAGGCAGGTTTACTTTTGCATAATTTAATTTTTGATATTTTTGCAGTTCTGAGCTGTAGCCATTAAAGGTCCATGCTTATAAAAGGCAGGTTTACTTTTGCATAATTAATTTAATTTTTGATATTTTTCTGTGCTTCACTCGTTCTCTTGGTTGTAGCAAGCCCAGTTGACGTCTTGCAGTTGCTGTGCTTATTTTATTTACTAATACTTGATGTTCTTTCATTCTCCAGCTACCTCCTTAACCCAGTACAGGATTATGGGGGAATCCAGAGCTGTTAATATTTGAAGTGGCTGTGTTAAAGGTCTGCTTTTGGTGGCTTCAACGTCTTGTTGATTCATTCCTGAAATGCAGGTTGTCTTTTTGGAAGAGTCTTCATGGATTCTTCAAAGAGACAGATTTTATTCCAGTAGTGGCTGTTATTCTTTATTAAAATGATTTGATCTGTTTGCCGTTATGGGAAAAATTGTGCCATTTTATTGAGACAAACAGCTGTTGTATAATTTGCTGAAGTCAGAAAAAGCCGAATATATATGGTCTTACCACAGTATAAAGTTTAAATTTCGTTTAAAACTTAATAAAGCATAGAAACTGAGAAGTCTTAAAATTCATGTAGCTTGTTTAACTAAAACAGATGGAAGAACTTAAAAGAAAATTTAAGAAAGAAAGAATTTTCTGACAGACGCAAGAACACTTCTTGAAACCAAAACATTCAGTAGGGAAAAAAGGCAAAGAAAGAAACAGACATTCTCCTGCTTTTTAAAGAAGCAGGTCTTTAAATAATATTTATAGTGGAGATTACAAAGCCGGTCTTAAAACCGCATAAGTGAGACTCGCTAATATAATTTCAGTTAGCTTAAAAAAATAATTCTGGCACTTTCAGTCATAACTACAGTGGAGACCACAGAAATTTCAGTTGAATGAACTCCAGTTGCAGCTGACTAAAAATGTGTAATTTTAAAAATGTTTAAAGACTGCTTGGAACTGTCTCCTCCAAGAAGGGAAAGTTAATAGTATTGCTATAAGCACTGTCCTTCCATTTTGCAGCCTGCTGTCTATACATTTTCTCTGTGTACTAGGGAGCATCTTTTAAATTGTTTAGGAATTTGATAATACCCAGGAGTGTGTTTTGGAACCTGCGCAGGACTATGACTGGGTCTGCCTTAAAACTTGAAAATGAGGAGCCTTGATAAGCACCACTGCTGATAACGGAAGGAAAGGGAAATAAAAAAAAACGCTTGTAGACAGAACCATAGCATGGGTTGGGGTGAAGGGAGCAGCCACCCCTAATTCAGAGAGTTCGAGGGCATGATTGGCTCAACATTAAAGGCGAAAGGGCTGAGTGGGTTGGGGGTATAGGGCAATGGAAAAGTATTTGCCTCCTTCCTGATTTCTTATTTTTTTGCCTGTTTGTCACACTTAAATGTTTCAGATCATCAAACAAATATAAATTTTAGACAAAGATGTTTGTCTTTTCAGCTTTTCCCGGTTAGGGGTCGCCACAACTGGGAAAAGCTGAAAAGACAAACATCTTTGTCTAAAATTTATATTTGTTTGATGATCTGAAACATTTAAGTGTGACAAACATGCAAAAAAAATAAGAAATCAGGAAGGAGGCAAATACTTTATAACCCAAGTAAACAGAATGCATTTTTTAAGTGATAATTTTTATTTATTAAGGGAAAAAATATCCAAATCTTCATGGCCCTATGTGAAAAAGTAATTGCCCCCCCTAAACCTAATAACTGGTTGTGCCATCCTTAGCAGCAACAACTGCAATCAATCATTTGCGATATCTGGCAATGCGTCTTTCACATCGCTGTTAATTTTGGCCCACTCTTCTTTGCAGAATTATTTTAATTCAGCCATATTAGAGGGTTTCTGAACAGGAACCGCCTTATTAAGGTCATGCCACAGCATCTCAATTGGATTCAAGTCCGGACTTTGACTAGGCCACTCCAAAACCTTCATTTTGTTTTTTGTTTTTTTAAGTCATTCAGAGGTGGACTTGCTGGTGTGTTTTGGATCATTGTCCTGCTGCAAACCCCAAGTGTGCTTCAGCTTGAGGTCACGATGAGGATTTTTTGGTAGAGAGCAGAATTCATGGTTCCATCAATCATAGCAAGTCGTAAAGGTCCAGAAGCAGCAAAGCAGCCCCAGACCATCACACTACCACCACCATGTTTGACTGTTGGCATGATGTTCTTTTTCTGAAATGCTGTGTTACTTTTATGCCAGATGTAACGGGACGCACACCTCCCAAAAAATTCAACTTTTGTTACATCAGTCTACAGAATATTTTCCCAAAAGTCTTGGGGATCATCAAGATGTGTTTTGGCAAAAGTGAAACGAGCCTTTATGTTCTTTTTGGGCAACAATGTTTTTCGCCTTGGAACTCTGCCATGCATGACATTTTTGCCCAGTGTCTTTCTTATGGATGAGTCATGAACACTGACCTTAACTGAGACAAGTGAGGCCTGCAGTTCTCTAGATGTTGTTCTGGGTTCTTTTGTGACCTCTTGTATGAGTTGTCACTGTGCTCTTGGGATAATTTTTGTAGGCCGGCCACTCCTGGGAAGGTTTACCACTGTTCCAAGTTTTCTCCATGTGTGGATAATGTCTCTCACTGTGGTTCGCTGAATTCCCAAAGCTTTAGATATGGCTTTGTAACCTTTTCCAGACTGATAGATGTGACTTACTTTTTTTTCTCATCTGTTCCGGAATTTCTTCAGATAGTGGCATGATTTCTTCCTTTTTGGGATCTTTTGGCCTACTTCACTTTGCCTGACAGGTTCTATTTAAGTGATCTCTTGATTCAACAGGTCTGGCAGTGATCAGGCCTGGGTGTGGCTAGTGAAATTGAACTCAGCTTTCCCAAAAATGTGATTAACCACAGTTACTTCATGATTTAACAAGGGGGGCAATTACTTTTTCACATAGGACCATGTAGGTTTGGATAGATTTTTTTCCTTAATAAATAAAATCATTACTTAAAAACTGCATTTTGTGTCTACTTGGGTTATCTTTGTGCAATATTTAAATTTGTTTGATGATATGAAACATTTAAGTGTGACAAACGTGCAAAGAAATAAGAAATCAGGAAGGGGGCAAATACATTTTATTACACTGCATATTGCCTGTAGGAAGCTGCTAGCCAAGCAGGACAAAGTTTTGTTTGTTTTTTTTTTTTTTGCTTTTTGCCAAATAGCTGAGGGGTGGGGTGTAGATTGGTTGCAGAAAACAGGAGGTTAGCCGGCTTGCATGTTTTTAAGATTCTTTTTTTTGTTGAAGAGTTTGTGGTGACTAGGGATAGTTGTAGGAAACAGGAAGTTGAATGGTACATATGTACCAATTATCTTGTTATCTTGGAAGCCGGTCTTTTGCCTTGTTCTTCACTGAAGAGGTGAAGGAGATGTGGATCATCTGAGGAAGTAGGAAGGCAGTCAGAAAATTTTGTTTTTCTTTTTTTTACTTTTCTCTTGAAGAGCGGGTGGTGGGGGGGGTGACTTGCTAAATTAGGAATGGTCACCAGGTACCAGATGACACAGCTGCAGCTCTAGTTATAGAGATGATGTACTTGAGTCATTCAGAAATGTCTGTATTACCTTTTTCTTTAAGAATGTTATGCCATCCAAAAATAGGGTGCAGAGGCTGTGTAGGGCACTCTCTGATAGGCTGGATCTTTACAGTAACTTTTAAGCAGACCTCAGACCACAGTATCACTGTAGTGTGGTCAGTAACAGAGAAGAAAGTTTGCCTTTAGTGTTTCTGTTGGGCGCTGTCACTCTTTCAATAGAAAGTCTAGAATTGTGGACGAGAGTAGGAATAGATTTTTTTTATATCATGCATTCTGTCAGCCAGAGCTTTGAATTATTTGAAGTACGATGACATACAAAAGCTGAGATCTAGATCAGATGCAGGGCAAAATTCAGAATCTTCCTGGGAGACTTGAGGGCTAAACTCATAAGCTCACTAAAAAGTCAGGTTTGGGTGCCAAGCCCTTCAGAACTTTCCTGCTTCTGAGAAAAGTGTTTTTTTTTTTTTTACAGGATTTGAGGATCGACTAATGCTGTTCTGTTGCTTGATAGATAAGTTGTTTTTGGGGGGAAACTTTCTTTACTTTTTTACTTGCTAAAGGTTACTTTAAGTGAAAAAACAGTTACTTTTAAGCTAGGAAACAGTTTTTTTCTAGACTGTCTAGTCACTTTTATGTACTTTTAAACAGGTGCGCACTTTTTATTTTTGTGGTTAAAAATTTTTTAAAACTACTTTTTCTTTGGATAAACTGTGTTTTATTTTGGGTTTGGGAAAAGTGTTTAAAGTACTTTTGTATTGTGTTTTTTTTTTTTTCTGGGGAAAAGTTACTTTTGTGATATTTACCCATTTTACCGATAAATGCTGATGAGCTTCCCCAGGAAACAAGCACCACTTTTGTCATGACCACGGAACAAACCACTAGTCCCTCGGTCAGACCTTCTTCCAGACACAAAAAGAAAACGATTGTTAAAAGCAGCATTTGCCATGACAGCAGACTAGTAATTTGCCTCAGCTGCAGGTGGCTGACTGTTCTGTGGCCAAAGCTGATTCCTCAGGCCACTCATCTTTTAATTCAGATTTCTCTGATGTAATCCATACAGCTACCATGGACCAAAGATTAGCCATGTCCTCTGTAGCTGCTTGGGCCTCCTCTGTGGGTAAGGGAGGACCACTCTTGTGCATCGTAGGAGAAGGGGCGGGGAATGTGTCCTGCTTAGTCAGAATGTTATTCCTTCCCCTGGGAAGCTTTTGCTGACGGTACTTGGTTTGATTTTCTACATTTTCTGTCAAAAGAGAACAAAAACTAAACATTTGATGTGAAGTTGTTCAATCTCGCCATTTATTCTTACACGTGGGTTCAAAGCCGATCCATCGGCTCCGAGTCGGCCACTTTACTAGCTAAAGATCTCAGAATAGCTCGAGGCCAGGCCCCTATCCCATGATGCTCTCTGTCCTATCCCAGATCTAGTTTTCCGCTGCAACTAATCGCAAGGTCTTCGGAGAGCTCGGGCCAGTAGAATTTATTTCTTTATCTTTGACTTAATTTATGAAAGTGTTTTTTCTAAAAAGTTGATATTTAGCTTAGTGTACAGTCTTATAGGGTTTTTAGGCACTTAGCCTCTATTTTCGTTCGTGTATAACTCCACGTTATTTACGGAGCGGTTTGCTCTAGGTCTTTGGCCGTTTTTTCATTTGTTAATTCAGCTTACAATTAAAATCACAGAGTGGTTTGTTCTAGGCCTTTGGCCGTTTTTTTTTTATCAATGAAGTTTGAAGTTTGCATTTAAAATTACTACCCTATCCCTTTGAATTCAGCTAGTAGTATTGTGTGTGTGCTATCTTTGTTACATATATATATATATATATATATATATATATATATATATATATATATATATATAGTGTGAAATACTGAACTTTGCAGGGACTATATATCTTTGTTCGGTTTGTGCGGATTGCTGTTGTTTTTTGTGCATTTGTTGTGATCGAAGTTGATCAGGGCTCTGACAACTTCTATTGATGTTCTTCATCTCACATTGCTGCAGTCATAACCTGTGGGTAGTCCGCTGTCCTCGGTCGGCCCGAATACCAAAGTATTAGGCTGGCGTCGGTCATGGGCGCTCAGATCTGACGTCAGTGCGTCATGGTATTAAAGCACATGACCGATGTCATATCCTCAGTCTTTTTTGCCGCATGGTCCGAAGCAGAAGCAGCATTTGCAAGTGCCGTTCGGCGTTCTGAAATTTTCGTATTCTGAGTTTCAGACCGGAACCAAGTTGGGCTAAGTACCCCGTTGGGGAATATTTTTGTTTTTTCTTGCCTCAGTTAATTCCGGATGTCAGAAAAAGGGAATAATTGTATTTCTTGTGGGAAACAGATACCGCATAGGGATTACCACTCTCTCTGTATTCCTTGTTTGGGGCCTGAGCACGACGTAGTCGGGTGTCACTTTTGTGCTAGGTTTAATAAGCGCACCATTAAACGTAGGTTAGATTGCGCTAGGCTTGTCTTGATGGCGGTGTAATTACAATATGCCGTCGGATCCTCCGGCGCCACCGTAAGAAGCGCAAAGAAAAATCGTTAAGGTCCAAACAGGATGAGTCGTCCGTTCGAGCGCCGGTTCTTTAGAAACTACGGTGGAATCTGTGGATCCAGCCGAGGTTTCAGCTGAGTCTCAGGGGAGCCGTTAATTTTGCAGGATGTGGCCACTCAGGAGTCAGGTCAGGCTGAGGGGCCTCTCAGGTTGCTGTACTCCCTTCTTTGCCTAAGGTGGTTAGGCCTTCTCCTTCTGTCTCTAAGGTACCTTCCAAGGTCAGGCCTGGTTTGCCTTCCTCAGGTGTCAGTCCTAGTTCTGCAGGTTCTGTGCCTAAAAAACACATGCTTAAAATGGCAGAAGATTTGATTTCTTTAATCAGGGGTTCTATGCCCCCTCCAGATAAGAGGCCTAGGGTGGAGCCACAGGTGGAAAGTTTGGAACAGGCTTCAGATTACTCAGAGTCTTCGGCTGAAGACATTCAGGATTTTCCTCCTTATTCTGATTCAGACACAGAGGATTCCAGTCCTTCTGCTTCTCCTCCAGAGGATTTTTCTTTTTGAGAAACCCTGCATTCTATGAGGGAGCATTTTAAATGGGAAGGTCAGGATTTCTCAGATTCCCGAAAGAGGCTTAGGGAATTTTTATTTTTGCCACAACATCGGCCCTTGGCTATACCTCCTGTTTTGGATGTTGTTCAGGATGTTTTCTCGGAGGCTTCTCTTAATCCAGACTCTTTGCCTCCTGCACCAGTTAAACCAGATAGGTATTACAGAGTGCCAGAGGCTCATAAATATCTGTATAAGAGCCCAAGGGCTGACCCAGAAACTATTAGCCAGGGGCCCAAGGGTGTCAGGGCTTCTGTTGTAAAGAATCCAGTTCCTATGGATAAAGACTCTAGAGCTTTGGATAGGTGGGGAAAAAAAGTGTATACCTCTTCCACTCTAGCAATGAGGGCTTTGAATTGCCAGTTTCACATGTTGAAGTACCAGAATTTTCTCCTTACTCAGTTAAAATCTAAGGTAGATGCTTTGGCAGAGGGCATAGAGTGTAAGGAATTACAGAATTTAGTTCATGCCTCTGATCAGGTGGGTAAGCATTCTTTGCAGTGTGGTTTTGATGCTTTACAGGCTTCTTCCAGGGTGGCTGCCACTGGATCAGTTATTCGCAGGCACGCCTGGCTTAAGGATCAGAACTTGTCAGAGCATGTTAAAGCTAGAATTTTGGATGCTCCTTTGCAGTCTGAAGTTTTGTTTGGTTCTCCTGTGGAGTCTGTCTTAAAGAAAATGGAAGACAAAGCTAAATCTATGCAGACTGTTAAAGATTTTTTGCAGGTGCAGCCCCCTAAGTTTAGCAGGAATTGGCCTACTAAGGGATGGGCTTACCCTTCTTCTGATTTACAGTCTAGGGGCAGATCTAGACGTGGTAGGGGCAGAGCTCAGGGTTCTTTCAGGCCTAGAACGTGGAGTTCCCCTGCACAATCTACAGGTGAGGGCAGGGGCCAGTCCTTTCGTAAACAGGCCCAATGACCTGCATCTTCAGCTGCCAGATCCTTCCTGTCTGGCAGCTCCTCTGGGAGGAAAGTTGGCACTCTTCAAGCAAAACTGGCTTTTAGTCACCCAGGACAAATGGGTGTTGGACATTATAGACCGAGGCTACAAGTTTTATTTCCACACATTGCCTCCTTTCAAAGGCATGCCAGGCGTTCCTCCTCAGCAAAGGTAGAGGCTCACAAACAGATTTCTTTACTTCTTGAATGGGGCTATACAGCAGGTCCCTCTGTCAGAAGTAGGCCTAGGATTTTATTCTCGCCTGTTTCTTGTACCAAAGAAAGGAGACACTTGGAGGCCAATTTTGGATTTATCTATCCTCAACACATACTTGGACATTCCAAAATTCAAAATGTTGACGTTGCAACAACTTCTGCCTCTGTTGGGCAAAGATCACTGGATGGTAACTCTGGATCTCAAAGAGGCTTATCTTCATGTTCCTATCAGGCCCAGTTGCAGGAGATTCCTGCGTTTTCGGGCTGGGACTTTACATTATCAGTTCTCTGCATTGCCCTTTGGCTTATCTACTGCGCCCAGGGTGTTCACAAAGGTTCTGGCTCCGGTGATAGCCTTCTTAAGGTTAAGAGGAATACAAATTTATCCTTATTTGGACGATTGCCTGATTCTTGCTCAAGACAAAAACAAGCTAATTCACCATCTACAGTATGTTATGGCAGTGTTAAGGTGCCTAGGGTATTCTGTGAACAAAACAAAGTCCAGTCTAGTACCCTCTCAGGAAATGTGCTTTCTGGGTGTGAGACTGAATACAGCTTCCCAGATGGCTTTTTTGCCCCTGGACAAGCAAAGGAACCTTACACTTTACTTCCAACAATTGTCTCTACGGTCCAGGCTGACTGCAAGGACAGTCCTTCAAGCCTTGGGGTTCATGGCATCTTGTATTCTGGTGCTTCCCAATGCCAAACTGCATATGAGGAAGTTACAATGGTATCTCAAGACTGTATGGACACAACACTGCCACGATCTGGACACTGTCATTCAGATAATACCTTGCATTCAAAAGGAATTTTTGTGGTGGGCCCAGGAATGTCACCTAAACAAGGGACTCTCTGTGACCCGACCAGAGGCGAGTCAGGTCTTAACGACAGATGCCTCGGACAAGGCTTGGGGAGCACACCTCAATGGAAAATGGGTTCAAGACACGTGGCCTGCCAGACTTCAACATTTACATATCAACTTGAAGGAGATGTTAGCAGTCCAATTTGCATTGATGGCTTTCAAGGATCTACTTCACCCAGGACAAGTGTTGATTCAAACAGACAACACAACTGTCATGTGGTACATCAACAAGCAGGGGAACACATTCGTACCCTCTTTGCAGGCAAGCTATGATTTTGTGGGAGACTGCTCTCAGTTTGCACCTCACTCTTCAGGCAAGGTTTCTGCCAGGAGCACAGAACTCCTTAGCAGATGTTTTGAGCAGACAGATGGTGGATCCCCACGAGTGGAAGTTGGATCCTCATGTATTTCGACAGTTGACAGTGATATGGGGGACTCCAGACATAGATCTGTTCGCTTCTCCACTAAATTTCCAGTTGCCAAAGTTTTGCACAAAGATGTTTCATCCAACAGCTTGGAAAGTGGATGCTCTATCATTCAGTTGGAGCAATCTTCATGTTTATGCTTTTCCTACTCTGCCTCTCCTTCCCAAGGTGCTCTTGAAGGTCAGACAAGACAAGCCCTCCATGATTCTAATAGCTCCGGATTGGCCTCGACAGCACTGGTACCCTCTGCTGAGGAGTTTAGTACGGGAGCCTCCTTGGCCTTTGCCTTCAATTCCACACCTTTTGTCTCAGGCAGGCAATCATTTCCTCAATGTCAGGATTCAGTCCCTGCATCTCACAGCCTGGCATATTCTGTTCTAGAACCTGGAGGGTCGCAGCTTCCTCAACAAGTTTTGAATGTTATTTTGGAGGCCAGAAGACCTAGTACAAGGAAAGTTTATGCTGATAAATGGAGGAGATTTTTTATTTGGAGCAAAGCAAAGAGCTTTGATGTTTCCAGGCCTAATTTGAGTGTTTCTCTTCAATATCTTACAGAATTATTAGACAAGGGTTTGTCTTTCTCCTCTGTAAAAGTTCATGCTGCAGCCATTTCTGCTCACTATGACTGTGACCCACCATTATTCTCTCATCCTTTGTTTAAGCAATTCCTTAGAGGGGCAAAGAACATAAGACCCCCGCGTAGAGCTCCTACTCCTTCCTGGGATCTCAATTTTGTGTTGGAAAAACTTACTTTACCTCCTTTTGAACCTGCAGCTATGTCTGAGTTAAAGTTTTTGTCTTGGAAGACTGCTTTTTTGTTGGCCATTACGTCTGCTAGAAGGGTATCTGAATTACAGGCTCTAATGGCAGTTGAACCCTTCCTGATTTTTCATAAGGATAGGGTATCTCTGCGTACTAACCCTACTTTTATGCCTAAAGTGGTTTCAAATGTGGCCTTGAACCAATCTATTCATTTGCCTACTTTTTATGCTGATCCCCAAAATAAAGGGGAGAAAATTTTGCACACTTTGGATATTCACAGGCAGTTGCGTTATTATTTGAGCAGGACTAAAGGGTTCAGACAGTCTCAACAGTTATTTGTTTCTTTTGCTTTGAGCTCTCAGGGGAAACCTGTTTCAAAACAAACTATTTCTAAGTGGATTGGCCATTGTATTGCTTTTTGTTATTCTCATCATGGTAAGGAGATTCCGGCTGGAATCAGACCTCATTCCACTAGGGCTACTGCCACTTCTACTGCTTTTTTAAGGGGAGTAGCTACCAAAGATATTTTGGAAGCAGCTACTTGGAGTTCAGTGCACACTTTTTCTAAACATTACCATCTCCCTCTTTATTCCAAATCTAGGGCTGGGTTTGCCACTGCAGTCTTACAGGGCATATTAGCAGCTCCCAATGCTTTGTGATGTTGCCAACCTCCCCTTACACTTGCTTTGGGATTCTACCCACAGGTTATGACTGCAGCAATGTGAGATGAAGAACATAGTACAGTTTTGTACCTACCATAAATGTAGATGTTCGAAGATCCACATTGCTGCAGTCCAATTTACCATCCCTCCTTCCCCTCTGTAGTTTGGAGTGGTTGTATGGTTTGGGTTGTAGATGTTGTTTGTGCATGGGTTTTGGAGTTTTTTTCTGTTTTTGGCTGTGGCCTTTCTTTTTAGGGCCTTCTGACATCTGGGGCAAGAAAAGACTGAGGATATGACGTCGGTCATGCGCTTTAATACCATGACGCACTGACGTCAGATCTGAGCGCCCATGACCGACGCCAGCCTAATACTTTGGTATTCGGGCCGACCGAGGACAGTGGACTACCCACAGGTTATGACTGCAGCAATGTGGATCTTCGAACATCTACATTTATGGTAGGTACAAAACTGTACTTTTCATAATATGGCGGATCAGAAGGAAAAACAGAGGTCTGGCTTCAAGAAGTGTATTTGTGGGCAGAAGATGTCCATTACAGATGGACATGTTATTTGTGTTTATTGTTTGGGGCCTGTACACCTCCAAGAAGATTGCTCTGTCTGCCACTCCTTCAGCAGTAGGGTCTTATTAGAATGGTGAAGAAAGTTGGTAGATAGAGGCTTGTTGAAGCCTGACTTTCAGGATTCACTGGATAAGGTTGACCAGACCAAGTCCTCAAAGGGCTTGAAGTCCTCAAAGGTGTCCTCTGAGCCCAGGTCATCAGCTCCTAGTCCTTCTGTGAGGGTGCAGTCGTCGGCTCCGCAGTCTTCAGAGCTGTGCACTGAACAGATGCCTCAGAGCCAGTCCCCAGTCTTGGTACCGGTCTCAGAGACCCTGAAGACTCCAACCCTTCGCTCTGTGGCATCTTTGGTTCCTTCAACCCGTTCGTTGAGGACCCTTTCCAATGTCAATGTGGACCAGGTGGTGAAGAGGCTTTTAGAGAACCCGGCATTGGCTAAATTACTATTGGCTTTGTCCGAACTGGGTTCGAAGCCTGAGACTGTCCCACTGGCTGTGACTACTCCTCCTCCGAGCCGAGCAGGGCCTTCGGAGGAGGAGAATCTGATGATTGTGGAGTCTTCGGAGCTGAGGCCTGTCCCAGTGCCTTCGGCTTCTTTAACCCTGACTTCTTCGGTTCCATTGGAAGAGTCTTGGAGCTGACACTCTCTCGGCTCCAAGGGAAAGAGTCAAACCGATGCGTCGGTTCCGACCCTTCCTCTTGGGGCTTCGGCGCAGATGAGCATGGCTCCGTCCTCTGGTTCGGAGCCTGCTGTCTCGGCGCTGGGGAGGCTGCTGTCTTCCTCTGAACTGGTGGCTTCCTCGGGTCGAAGCAGCGGTGCCTTCGATGCCATGAGGAGGATTATGTCATCTAAGACGCACACATCGTCAGGCCCCTCCTCTTCCTCCCCTAAAGTGCCAAATTCTGTCTCTACATCTCACATTCCTGTCAAGCGTCGAGACCCAAAGCCTCAGGTACCCCCATTGGGTGATGCCTGCTCTACTGAGACTTCACCAGACGCCCCTACTGATGAGGTTCCCAGAAAGAGATTATGCAAAAGGAGGCACATAGATTCCCATCAGGAGTCTTTGATATAAGACACTGACTTAGAGGAATCAGAAGGGTCCCCACTATCCCCCTCGGAGAATAGCTCCTTTGCAGATATCCTGGAAGTCCTAAAGCAGAGGGGTGACTGGCAGTCTGTTAGCCCTACTGAGGATGACTTGGTGCTCCTGAAGGCCTTTGGGTCTCAACCCTCCACCTCCTGGGTGACTCTGCCCTTCGAAGAACTAATGGATTTGGTCGCTCAGAGGGTGTGTGAGTCTCCTGATTCCATGGAACTGGTCCATCGGAGGCCTAATAAATATATCACTTCCCCCCCAAGACAAGATGTTTCTCACTAAGGGAGTCCCCGTTGATGCCATGGTGCTGACGGCGGCCACCAAGAAAGAGATGTCAGAAACCTCTTCCTCTGTCCATTCTCCTAATAGAGACTCTAGGACGATGGACAGATACGAGAAACGCATCTTTAGTTCTGCGACATTTGCCATGAGATCGCTTAACTATTTAACCCATTTCACCCATCTTCAATGAGATCTCCTCAAAGTGCTTGGAGATACTCTAAAGGGCAACACAGATGATGCTGTCTCTGAGAAGGTAACAGTACAGCTTAACACCCTTAATTCTATTGTGAGCTCGTCCATGCTGCTCATTTCTTATGCAGCTGATGGATCGAGCCGAGCAGCAGGTTCAGCGACAGCTCTGCGAGACAATCCTGGATGTGATTATGCTCCTTTGCAGAAGCCTTCAAGCCTTCCTTTTTCAACACCCCATTTCTTTGACTTTTCCCTGTTTGGGCCCAAAGTCAAGGAGACTCTTACTAGGTGTGAGCAGGAGGGAAGGACTCTATCTGCCGTAGGAGTCCATTTTTCCACCCCTACTAGACCATACCCAAAAGGCAGAAAGGTGGGAAAATGTGGTTCCGAAAGTCCCAAGGAACTTTCCAGAACACATGTAGTGAACCCCCCCTCGAGGGGCAGAGGAGGGGGCAATAATGGAAGACGCCTCCCTGGTGGCATAGGGGGTCCGCAGAACCAGGGCGACAGGGAGCAGTTCCTTGTCAAGCCCTACCAGGGCTCCTGAGAGGAGGCCTGACTGTCCTGCTCTGGAGGTAGTCAGGGGTCACTTAGCTTTGTATCCTGATGCCTGGCTAGGAATTACAACAGATTCTTGCGTACAAAGCATAGTTACCAGAGAATACTTCATTCCATTTCTACGAAGCCTGCCTGTCGGCACAAAAATCACAGATGTTCCACCCAGTCTCAGGGATCAAGCAGCCATCGAAATCCAGAGGCTGCAGGAAAAGAGAGTCAGCCAGCCAGTCCCAGCAGACCAGATAGGATCCGGAACTTACTTCAGATTCTTTTTAGTTCCAAAGAACACGGGGAACTGGAGACCCATCTTGGATCTCAGCAGACTCAACACATTTGTAAAGAAGGAGAAGTTCTGGATGGTCACGCTTCAGTCTATCCTTCCTCCTCTATGTATATTTACATTTTATATCCATTTTTATTTCCTTTTGTTGTGTTTCTTGTTTCATACTCCGTATCTATAAGTTGTCATATGGTTTCCATTCCTTTAGTTAGTGGACCGTAGCTTATGTATATACGGAATGAATAGTGGACTTCAAATAGGATGTAGTTCTGGCTATAGTCCACTATTTTTGTGATGTGTGAATGTATATTTATAGATATTCATTTACATATATGTTTAAATTTATTTACAGCCTATGTCCGGCGATGTTTCTTGAAATTAATGAAGCAATTTTTCAATATTTAATTATGTGCCTTTTAGACTTGAGCTGATGTTTTGAGCTGCATGCACTGTCGGTTTGACAGTTGCGATCTCCAGCTAGCTTCTAATGTCTTTGAAGTTTAAATGTGTATTCTCAAGACATAAAGCTGTATGCTTTGAGCCGTAAGTAACCATCGGCTTGATGGCTATGATTTTTAATGTATACATGAAAGCTATGGGGGATATACATGTTATAATGACAACAGTTCTTTGAGTGCCATATGCGTTTGAGTTTTTTTAACTAAGTTAATTGAACAATTCATTTATAGTTTATGTTTAGTGATGTTTTTTGAATCCAATGGAGTAAATTTCTCAATATTTAATTATGCGCCTTTTAGATTTGAGCTGACGTTTTGAGCTGCATGTACTGTCGGTTTGATGGTTGCGATTTCCAGCTAGCATGATGGGCTTCTAATGTTTCTGAAGTCTAAATAAGCATTTCTAAGACATAAATTTTTATGTTTTGAGCTGTAAGCAACTATCGGCTTGATGGTTATGATTTCTGACTTATATATGAAAGCTATGGGATATATACGTTAAAATGATAACAGCTCTCTGAGTGCTATATGTGTTTAAATTCTTTGTAATTAAATTGATTGAATAATTGATTAATTTTCCCGCCTTGCTCTATCCAAGTGATATATAAGGGGCTTGTGTTTTATGCATTTTTAATGTCTGATGAAGCGTGGGATGACCCACGCGAAAGCGCTTACGTTCCTGGTTGAAATAAAGAATTTCTTCGTTATTTTACTTTGCTGAATATTTCCATTTTTTGGACTCATTGTGGTTTGGTAATCCTTCTATCTTCTACATTCCTCGGAGTGGGTGATTGGATGTTCTCCATAGTTCTCAAGGATGCGTACTACCATATCAAAATGGCCAGGCCATCCAGAGATCATCTGTGTTTCCGGCTGGGAGCCAGTCACTACCAATTCCGAGCACTTCCCTTTGGACTCACAATTGCCCCCAGAGTGTTTACCAAATGCATAGCAGTAGTTACGGCTCACTTGAGATGTTTAGGATTCCAAGTGTTTCCATATGTGGATGACTGGCCCCTTACCGCCGCTTCCAGGCATCAACAAATTCTGTCCAGGGATCACACACTCAATCTCTGCTCCCAGCTAGGCATCACTATCAATTTCGAAAAATCTGCATTGTCGCCATCACAGTATATATCCTTTATCAGAACAGAACTAGACACTACCACTGGCGCAATAAGATTACCCCTGGACAGAATAATCTCTTTACGGACTCAGGTCTCCGAAATTCTGCAGAGGAAAAAAGTACCAGCCCATCAAGTTCTAAAACTCCTAGGCACCATGGCAACTACACTCATAGCAGTTCCTCTGGGACGAATGCACATGAGGATTCTCCAGTGGTTACTGTTCACCCAGTGGTCATACCAAGAACTTCCCATGTCGTCCTTAGTCATGATTACGGACTCTTGCAAGAAGGATCTTCGCTGGTGGTTGACCAGCCATCAACTTACGATGGGTCATCCATTTGTTCTTCCCCCCGCCGTTGGCCATGGTGACCACGGACACTTCCCTGATAGGGTGGGAGGGCTATTTCAGGGAAGTAGTGCTCAAGGCACCTGATCGGAGACAGAGTCGCAGTTGCACATCAATGTTCTGGAGCTGAGAGCAGTGCTTTTGGCGTTGCAGCATTTTCACAACTCTCTGCCTCTAGGGATGATTGCCATACAGATGGACAACATGTCGGTTGTCTGGTATATCAACAAACAAGGAGGAGCCAGGTCTTACCCCCTGTGTCAAAAGGCTTTGAGAATTTGGCAGTGTGCTGTGTCCACGGGTGCTTTGTGATAGCAACACATATCCCGGGGAAATCCAACATAATAGCAGACAAATTGAGCAGAGCCATTCTGTTACCTCATGAGTGGTCCCTCAAGAACGAAGTTGCGAAGAAGATTTTCCACAGGTGGGGCCAGCCTTGCTGCGACCTGTTTGCATCCCCTAGGAATGCCAAATGCAGAAGCTACTTTGCCCTAAACCCTCCACTGAGGGACAGCCCAAGGGACAAGCTCATACACGATTGGCCCCCGGGACTCCTGTATGCCTTCCCTCCTATTCCCCTGATTCCCAAGTTCTTGCAGAAAGGCAAAGCTCTTGGCAGGATGGTAATCTTAATAGCTCCACTTTGGCCTCGTCAGATTTGGTTCCCCTTTCTCCGACTCTACCAACTGGAGGAACCTTGGATTCTGGACCCAGTTCCAGACCTTCTGACACATTCGTCAGGGACCCTCCACCCCTCTCTTCGTTCCCTCAGACTGACAGCTTGGCTGCTCCAATTCCCTTCCTAGCCAGGTCACATGACTTTTCTTTGGAGGTACAGCACATACTTGTATCTTCCCATAAAGCTTCTACCAGAAAGTAATATGCTAGTAAATGGAAGCATTTTGCCATTTGGTCTTCTCGAAACAACATTGATCCCTATGTGGCCCCTATTGCTAGTATTCTGGAATTTCTCTCAACTTTTTCAAAAAGGTGCTGCGGCTGCAGCAATTAGAGTACAATTGGTTGCCATCTCAAATTTTCATATCAGGCCTCCTGTTAGACAGCCCTTTACTCCCTGGAATCTAAATTTTGTTCTGTCCCACATTATTCTTCCTCCTTTTGAGCCTGCATTGTCTTGTCAATTGAAGTTCCTATCCTGGAAGACTATTTTCTTGGTAGCCATTACTTCAGCATGCAAGGTATCTGAGCTTCAAGCCCTTTCTGTCAAAACCGCCTTATTTGGTGTTTCATCCGGGCAGGGTTTCATTGAGGACTAACTCTTCATTATTGCCAAAAGTGTGCTCTGAGACCAATCTGAACCAAACTATTGAACTTCCAACGTTTTTCTGTAATCATTCTAGTCATTTGGAATATATGTTGCATAAACTTGATGTCCACAGACAATTGAGATTCTGTTTGGACAGGACAAAGGAATTTTGAAGATCTGACCAACTTTTTATATCTTATGCAGACGCCAAGAAAGGATTCTCAGTTTCTAAAGTTACCCTTTTCAAATAGTTAACTGACTGCATTAAATTTATCTACTCTTCTGCCAACCAAATGTTAGAATATGGTGTGAAGGCCCATTCAACTAGTGCTGTCTCCACGTCTTCGGCTTATACGGCTCGTTTACCTTTGGATACTATATGTGCAGCTGCCACTTGGTCTAAGCCTCCTACCTTTATCATTCATTACAAAGTGGACAAGGCCTCCAGGGACAGGGCTTCCTTTGGTTCCACTGTCCTCAGGATTATACTCCAGTGAGCCACCCAGGATTAAGGTGCTTGGGACTCTATCCACGTGTAAGAATAAATGGCGAGATTGAACAACTTCACATAAAGAAGTTATGTTCTTACCATAACGTTCCATGTTAGTTGTTCATCTCGCCTTTATTCTTACATTCCCACCCACCATCCCCTTTCAGGGTTTCGAAGAACATGTAGACTTGGGGACTGGTAGTCTTTTCTGGGGTTCTTACTCCTGCTGGAGTACTTCTGAGTTATCTTCTTCTTGCTGCTGAGTTCAGCAAACTAGATTTGGGGTAGGATGGAGAGCATCATGGGATAGGGGCCTGGCCTCACGCTATTCTGAGATCTTTAGCTAGTAAAGCGGCCGACTCGGAGCCGATGGATCAGCTCTGAACCCACATGTAAGAATTAAGGCGAGATGAATAACTCACATGGAGCATTATGGTAAGAACAGAACTTCTTTTCTTCTCCTGGTCAATTACTCTGGACAGGAGTAGTTTACCCGGCTTGGGTCAGGGTCTTGTGCAGGCTTTTGAAGCGTAGTTAAGGTAGATTTTGGTACAAGAAAAAGGGTTCCTCTTTCCCTGAAGAGGTTCAAGAAATTGAATCTTTTGTGGATAGTGAAGGAACAGATGCAGTTTTTGTCCACAAGTTTCTGATTCATATTCTGAGGAGTGTGTGCTGTCTGATCCTGTTTGTGAGGATTCTCATTCTCTGTGACTATTTCTAGGATGAACCATTTATTCTTAGTGGGAGAATAGCGAAGTTTTTCATTCCTTAAGAAAATATGATTTGTTAAAACTAAAATTTCTGGAACTTTCACCCATTCCTCCAGTTCTGTCTGCCTTGGAGGATGTTTTTGTCACAGCAGTTGGTTTCCCCTGACAATCAGTCTGCTGCCCTAAAAAAACAGATATAATGTATAAAGTTCCTCTGTCTTTCAACTTTTTGTACAGCAATCCCAGACCTGACCCAACAGCAGTAGCTTTAGTAAATCCAGCTGCTGCCAGACATTTTGTTAATTGTAAACCTTCTCCTCCTGATAAGAATAGGAAACCTTTTGATCAGTTTGGGGAAGAAGCGTATGCCTCTGTAACTTTGATTTTCAGACTTCTAAACTGTCAGGCTCATATTTTGAAGTTTATCCAGAATAATCGTAAAAGTATGAGGAATGTTTTGGCATCGGTTTCTTCTTGTGAGAAAAATCTGCATTTGTAGTTTAATTTTTTTCTATTTCTCAGGTCACTACTTATTTAAAATGTGTTTGTAGATACTGCTTCCAGGGAGGCTGACACTGGAGTTGTTTTTAGGGAGTTTTGTTATGCTCTGTTCTCAGAAACTCTCAGGAGATGTCAAAAATTACAATCTGATGTTGTTAATCGTCTTCCCATTCATCACTGATGGGTTCGGTTCCAAGCCCTTTGGAACAGTGTCAGCCTAATACCAAGCTTGCGTACACCAAAAACTCTCGAGCTAAGCTGCTACCCACAGTGCCCTTCTCCCTGTTACTTCAGATCTAGTTTGCCACGTAGCCATATAGCAGCATTTCACTGAGCTCTCAAGCTAAGTGTTATATTTTCTTGATAATTGTGTATTTTTGGACATTTTTCTTATTTTTCACTCTTTTACTATTAATATATCTAACTAGGTCTACCCATTAGGTAATTATTTTACCATTGTTGGTCCTTACCCTTGTGGTATCACTTGATACCGTTGGTGGTATCTTCTTTCCCTTTCTTCTTCCTTTCTTACCTTTTTAGGTGTTTAGTAGTTTTGTTAACTTTTTCTGTGTATGTATGAAAATGTCTGACAAAAAAGGGACTTCGGGGTTTAAACATTGCACCTCTTGCAATGGTAAACTCCCTAACAGCCACTCTCACGATGACTGTGTTTATTGTCTGGGGGTTTCTCAACTCTCTGTTAAACCTCCTTGCCAGATTTGTCAATGTTTTAGTCAGCTGACGCTGAATGAAAGAAAAAATAAATCGATTCTGAAAGGCCTTCTCATTTCTCAGAGGCCCTTTTTGTGTCAGAGGTCTCAACCCTTCCAGTGAAGGACAAGAAACATCCCCATTCTGATCCCTCTTCACCGGCTAGTGATAAGAGCAAGTCACACAAACATAAGGCCCACAAATCTTCCTCGGAGCATAGAATTGCTCCTTCGGCTCTGACTATTACTACTACTACCATTCCGAGGTCTGCTTCAGTTGCCACATTGACTGAAGCCATGGGCATTACTGGATTTTCTATGTCGGCACCAACCCTGCCTTCCATTTCAGCTACGGCTCCAACCTTACCTTCGGCAACAACTATGGCACCGACTTTGCCTTTTACCGCACCGAAAGCGGTTTCGACCTATGCAGTTCCTTTGGAACCGATAACATCAACTCCGAGTCCCTTTTCTACTCCACTGATTCCTGTACTACCTGTCTCCAAATTATAGACTATGGTGCCACTAGCTCAGACACCATGGACCTGATACTCCCCTTCTTTGGATCCGTTCTTAGTTCAGATGTACAGCTCTTTTCTGGACCAAACCGACTCCCCTTCAGGAGTGTCCATGAGGTCCACCAGGAGGCTTTCCGAATTTGATGTGGTATGCCTGTTGGATCAGCTGTTGATGGCCAGAAGGATAACAGATGTTCCCAAGACTTAACCCCCTTTGGGGTTTGGGTCTGTCTGTCCCAGGACTCCAACATATACTCCTCCTTTGGATTCTTTGGTTCCGAAGCCCATTGCTTCAATGTCCTTTGTGGAACCCTGTTCCTCGGCGCCGACAGTGACTGTCACTGAGGCATTGAGGCCACCCCTTTGGTTTTTGGTTCCATCAGAACCATGCCTTCCTTAGACTCATGGTTGAGAGATGGAGTCCTTGGTCCAGAGCACGGTTCCAAGTGTTTTATCGGTTCCGTTCTTGGATCCGGGGATAAAGGCTGCCCCGATCCTGCTTGAGGCTCCATCTCTGGGAGTGGGTCCGATGGACCGGGGTGTGACCCCAGTTCTGAGATTTTCCTTCTCTGTTCCGGGCTCCCATTCCTCTTAGGGCGGGCCTGCATTCCATATGATGGAGAGGGTGCTTGCTTCGGGAAGCATTCCTCTGACGTCGGAACTTCACCCTGCTCCCTCTGAGTTACAGCTACCACGAGCCACCTCCCCGGGACACTGGGAGCAGAACCCTCAGGAAACCCCAGTTCGGGGTACCCATCCTTCCTCAGATATTCGCACTGAGGAACCTCCTCGGAAGAAGGCGTGCAAGAGGAAGCACATTGACTCACCTGAAGAGTCTTTGACAGAGGATACAGGCTACGATGATGGGGGGGGGGTCCCCACGGTCACCCCCTGATGTCTCTTTCGGAGACATCCTGGAAATATTAAAACAGTAGTGGCTGGAACCCTTCTGACCCTTTCTTGGAGGAGTCCATCTTCCTGCAAGCTTTTCGTTCCCAACCTTCTACCTCTTGGGTGACCGCACCTGCCGATGAGTTAATCCAGCTCGTGCAGCGTGCTTGGCAGAACCTGACTCTATTGAGGCCATTCCCCAGAGACCAGATAAGATTCTTCACCCCACCTGGAAGAGCATCCCCACTGGTCCAGAGGTTTGCCAGTTGATGATATGGTGGTGTCGGCGGCGGCCACGAAAAAGGATCTAGTGGAACAAAAACCTACTGTTCACCCTCCCCAGCAGAGAGACCTGGCATGTGGACAGATTGGGGAAGTGAGTATTTGCTTCAGCGACCTTTGCTGTCAGGTCCCTGAACTACTTGGCACATTTCACGAGGCTCCAAAGAGATTTGATTACTGAACTTTCTGGAGCCCTCGTGGGTCAAGTTTCTGATGGGATACGGGACAAGGTTGCCTCGCAACTTGCCACCCTTGAATCTATTTCCAATTCGTCCATGAGGCTGCTCTCCCACACAGCCAAAGGGGCGGGTAGAGCTACGGGTGCAGGCATAGTCATGAGACGACATGCCTGGATGCGCATCTTTGTCCTTTTGGACTCCTTCAAGTCCTCCTTTTTGAACGCCCCTATTGAACTATCTTCCTTATTTGGTTCTAAAGTGAAGGACACACTGGCCAGGTGCAAGCAGGATGGAAAGACTTTGCCATTGGCCTATGTTTTTCCAAGCCCCAACATTCTTTTTCCAGGAACCAGAGGAGTGGGAAAATCTGGCAAAAGAAATCTCAAGGTCCTTTCCGTAAAGCACGTGGTGAGGATTCCCCTAGGGGCAGAGGGGGTTCCAATGGTGGAAGACACCCCTTTAGGGATGGGGGGGTCCCCAAAACCAAGACTCCAGAGATTCCTTCTCTGGGTGGTCTTATCAATGCTCCTGAAGCGTTGCCCGATTGCTTCCTTCTGGAAGCAGTCGGGCCTCGTTTTTCTCTACACCAAACTGCCTGGAGCTCTATTTCAAATGATCGATGGGTGCAGAAAATAATCTCCAGAGGCTACTACATCCCTCTATCCTCCCATCCAAAACATACAAAAAACCTTCCCGATATTCTTCCCAATCAAAAGGAAAAAGCATCTTTTGAGATAAGAAAGCTATGTCAAAAAAGAGTCATCCAACCAGTCCCTCCAGACCAATGCAGATCCGGGTTTTACTTGAGATTCTTTTTAGTGCCAAAAAAGACCGGGGACTGGAGACCCATTCTGGATCTCAGCCATATAAACAAATCAGTGGTACAAACTAAATTCTGCATGGTCACTATTCAATCCATTCTCCCATTTTTAAAGGAGGATGTTTGGATGTGCTCAATAGACCTCCGGGATGCGTATTACCACATCAAAATGGACAAGTGCTCCAGGAATCTCCTTCGCTTTCGGCTAGGAGCCAATCATTACCAGTTCTGAGCCCTGCCATATGGTCTCTCAACAGCCCCCAGAGTGTTCAAGAAATGTCTGGCAGTGGTGACAGCTCATCTGAGACTTCAAGGATTCCAGGTGTTTCCATATTTAGACAATTGGCTCCTTTCTGCCCCCACCAAACATCTTCTGACTATGGCACTCCATTACACATTTTCACTAGCAGAGTCCCTAGGCATCACTGTACATTGGGCGAAATCCAACTTACAACCTACCCAACAGCTGGAATTTATAGGGGCAGTTTTCGATACTTGAACATACTTGGTATCTCTACCGGCTCACAGGCTTCAGAGATTTAGATTGCAAGTACGTATGATACTCTGTTAAAGGAAGGTGTCAGCAAGGGAAGTTCTCCAGGCTCTCGGGTCCATGGCTGCAGCCATTCTGATAGTTCGTCTGGCAAGGTTACACAGACGACTATTAAAGTGGCTCCTATTGTCCCAGTGGTTGGCAAATTTTCACCCCCTAAACTCCTAGATCCTCATAACCAACTCTTGCAAGCAAGATCTCCTCTTGTGGATGAGGCCAGATGCAGAACTTTGGTGTCACCCTTTACAGACTCCTCAACCCAACACCACTGTGACCACGGATGCTTCCCTGACAGGGTGGCGGGCCATTTTCAGGGAAAGACAATCCAAGGCACTTGGTCGAGCTTAGAGGCCAACCTGCATATCAATGTTCTGGAGTTAAGAGCGGTGCTGTTAGCTTTGCAGGCATTACTTCCTCTCCTTCCATCTGGAACGATTGCGATTCAGTTAGACAATATGTCAGTAGTATGGTACATAAACAAGGAGGAACCAAATCTTACCCCCTGTGTCGAGAGGCCATGAGAATTTGGCACTGGGCAATAGCTTCCGACCGCTTTCTTATAGCAGCACACATCCCGGGGAGATCCAACGTAATTGTGAACAGGCTGAGCAGATGCATCCTCCTTCCACACGAGTACTCTCACAATCCCAAAGTGACCGTAGAAATTTTCAGCCTATGGGGCCAGCCTTGCTGCGACCTTTTCGCTTCCCCTTCGAACAACAAATGCAACAGCTTTTTTGCCCTCTTTCCCCCATTGGGGGAGTCCCCGAAAGAAGCTCTGACTCACGATTTGCCCACAGGTCTCCTCTATGCTTATCCACCAATTCCCTTGATACCTCTATTTGTAAAGAAAGAAACTCGGTTGAGATGCAAGGTGATCCTCATCGCCCCATTCTGGCCTCGTCAGGTGTGGTTCCCCTTCCTCCGGCCTCAACTGTTACAGCCTCCAAGGGTTGACTCTCCTGAATCTGTCCACTCTCAAGCTGACAGCTTGGTTTCTCCACTGTCATTTGTCGCCAGGCAGGAAACCCTTTCTTCACTTGTACGCTACATTATTCTGGCCTCCCATAAGCCATCCACCAGAAAAAGCAACAAAAAAATCTCAAGGATGCACCATGTAGCTTGCCATATAGCTTGTCAACAAGATATCCAGCTGGTATAAAAACCAAACGATTGTAAAAACAGCAAGTTCTTTATTGATGTGAACAATGGTAAGCGCTTTCACGTCTAAAAGACGCTTCTTCAGACCATCCACCAGAAAACTTTACAGAGATAAATGGAAAAGGTTTGCTCTTTGGTCTAAAGAATGGATGCTAGATCCCTTCTCAGCTCCAGTCTCTGTTATACTTCAGTACCTAACTGAGTTCTTTCTGAATGTAACATCAGCTTGTACCATACGAGTCCATTTAGCAACTATTTCCAATTTTCATAACGGATCAGAGGGCACTCCACTTATGTCCATCCGCCTATGCAAGACCTTTCTCAAAGGAGTGTTTCACAGCAGACCTCCAATTAGGCATCCATTAGAGGCATGGAATCTCTCCCTAGTACTACAGTCTCTCTCTCAACCCCCTTTTGAGCCTGCTGCAAAATGTGATCTCAAATTACTATCATGGAAATCTCCATTTTTGGTAGCTGTCACTTCAGCTAGACAGATCTCAGAACTACAGGCCTTATGCATCAAGAGACCATACTTAATATTTCATAAAGACAGAGTATCGCTATGTACTAATCCATTTTTTCTCCCCAAAGTGATTTCTGATTTTTCTGTGAAACAATCCATTGAGCTCCCAGTGTTTTTCCCAAACTATTCCAATAAAGGAGAATATTGTCTACACTCGTTGGACATGCATAGGCAACTACGTTTTAATCTATCTGCAAGACAGACCAACTTTTCATTTCCTTCTCTGGTCCAAAAATGGGATATGCTGTGTCAAAAGTCACTTTATCAAAGTGGCTCAGAGATTGTATTTCTTTTTCATATTCACGTACAAATGAGCCTAAACCTCAGAATATCAAAGCACATTCAACTAGAGCTATAGCAATCTCTGTAGCTTTTCACTCCCGAGCATCTATGGATGACATTTGAGCAGCAGCCATTTGGGCTAAACCTCACACTTTTATCAGACATTACAAGTTGGATATGGTCTCCTGGGGAAGACCGGCTTTCGGCTCAATAATGCTTAGGAATGTTCTTCCATAATGGCCACCCAGGTTTCTCAGGGAGCTTGGGATTCTGTCCCATCAGTGATTAATGGGAAGAAGATTAACAACATCAGATAAAGAAATTATGTCTTACCATAATGTTCAATCTGTGTTGTTGATCTTCTTCCATTCATCACATCCCACCCTCCATCCCCCACCCAAGCCTCCTGGTGGATCTCATGGGTCCTTGTGGTGTTTTCAGGGTTTTTGTGCAGAAATGGCTTTTGCTTTACTTCTATATGTTGATCTGAGGTAACAGGGAGGAGGGCATTGTGGGTAGCAGCTTAGCTCAAGAGTTTTTGGTGTACGTGAACTTGGTATTAGGCTGACATGGTTCCGAGGGGCTCGGAACCGAACCCATCAGTGATGAATGGAAGAAGATCAACAACACAGATGGAACGTTATGGTAAGACATAACTTCTTTTTTTGAATTCTCCCTGGGATAGAATGCTAGTAAGCAGACATTTAAAAAGCAGTGGCAGGAAAGTTCCGTAAAGAAAACGGGACACCCCAGGGATACAGATTCTACTTCCACTCACTGCCAACCCCAAGCAGATTGCCAGACCTCCCCCCAAACCTGTGGGCAGAGGCCCAAAAGCAAGTACTTTCTCTTCTCAGTATTAAGGCTATTCATCCTCTTCCAGCAGAGCAAAGGGGACAAGGTTTCTACTCCAGACTATTTCTGGTGCCCAGAAAAGAAAACTCTTGGCACCCTAGCCTGCATCTGTCAATTCTCAACACCTTATACAAATCACAAAAATAAAACTGTTGAATGTATGCAGTGTCATTAACACCATTACTTATAGAAAGGGCCAATAATATTTGAAGTATTTACAGTTTATGTTTATAACATTCATACATACAAACAACAATATATAGTTCTTCCTATTTTGTATTAAGAATTTTCAGAAATGTTTAAATGAATTAGTTTATATATTTATTTATTTATATATATTATTTTTACATTGATTAATGTGTTTTAAATCAAATCTTTTGTGCCAGTATTTATTAAACATTTCTTGTTTTAATTTTATAATCAAATACATTTAATTAAATGTGGTTTATTGTTTCTGAAGAAGTCTCTACAATGAGATAGAAAAGCTAAAAACTGTTGGTTACAATAAATGGATTCTTGTTTTTACATCTTCTAACTGGTATCCTGGATTCCTGGTTCATTTGGATATACATTCAACAATTCTCAACACCTTCCTGGTGGTTCCAAAATTCAAAATGCTTACTCTACAACAGCTGCTTCCTATGCTAGTCAAGGACTCCTGGCAGGTCACCCTAGACTTAAAAGAAGCTAATCTGCACATCCCCATAAGGTAATCTTGCAGGAAATATCTACATTTCAGGGCAGGCTGTATGCACTATCAGTTCTCTGCACTTCCCTTTGGCTTATCTACTGCGCCCAGGGTATTCACAAAATGCCTGTCTCCAGCCATTGCATACTGCAGGCAGAGAAAAATTCAAATTTACCCATACTTGGACGGTTGCCTGATTCAGGCGGACAGTCAGGAATTGCTACTTCAGCACCTGACATTTGTAGAGCGACTTCTAACTTCTCTGGGGTATACCATCAACGAAAAGAAATCACATCTGGTACCCAGCCAAAAAATTGTATTCCTGGGAGCAAGCTTGAACACAATTTCCCAGATGGCATTCCTCACTCCAGAAAAACAGGTTTATTTGACAAACTACTTCAATCTACTGGCCACCCAAACCAGCTATCTGCAAGAAAAATACTGCAAGCCCTAGGGTTCATGGCCTCCTGCATTCTACTGATTCCATATGCAAGACTGCATATAAGGAAACTTCAGTGGTACTTAAAAAGTCTCTGGTGCCAACATTCTCAGGACCTGGAAACAATGATTCCTTTCATTCCTTGCCTAAGGACAGAGTTCCTTTTGTGGGCAGAGGCCTGCTACCACAACAAGGGACTCCTTTTCACTCAATCCCCCGCCACCCAAAGCCTGACAACAGACACATCAGACTATGCATGGGGGGCTCACATGGCAGGCAAATGCATTCAAGGCAAATGGAACCCAAGACAAATGCACCTGCATATCAATCAAAAAGAAATGTTAGCTGTACAGACTGCACTGACAGCCTTCAAATACCTTATCCTTCCAGGACAACTCTTGATAAAGACAGACAACACCACAGTTATGTGGTACATAAACAAGCAGGGGGGAACTCATTCTTACCCACTCTGCAGGTTAGCCGTGGCTCTGTGGAGCACAGCCTTGAGCAATCAAGTGCACCTGCAAGCTCAGTTCCTGCCAGACAAACTAAATTCACTGGCAGATGACTTAAGCAGAAATCTAATGGACCCACATGAGTGGAAATTGGAACCCAAATCATTCAAGCTTCTGATTCACAGGTGGGGGCACTAGAGGTGGACCTCTTTGCCTCCCCCCCAGAGTCACCAATTAACCAAATTTTGCACAAAACCTCCCCTCAGCCAAGCATGGAAAGTGGATGCCCTGTCCTTTACATGGGGAAAACTCTCAATCTATGCCTTTCCCCCTCTTCCCCTTCTCTTGAAAGTACTAGTCAAGGTCAAACAGGACAAGACAAGGGCAGTCCTGATAGCACCAGACTGGCCACGCCGGCACTGGTACCCACTTTTATGCTGACAGTAGTGCCACCCTGGCACCTTCCTCAGACCCCTTCCCTGCTGTCTCAGCAGGAGGGCCAAATTTTGCATCCTTATCTGCAAACCCTGAACCTAGCAGACTGGCTCATCCCCCGAATACATTACCAGCAACCCTCAGCAAACAGGTGCTGGATGTCATCCTTGAGGCCAGGAGGCCTAGTACTCGGGAATCCTATTCAGAAAAGTGGAAAAGATACTTTTCTTAGAGCCAGTCTCAGGGAAAGGACACAGCAGTGCCCAACTTACCTCAAATCCTAGATTATCTAGCTGAATTGCTCCACAAAGGCCTGTCCTTCTCTTCAGTTAAGATCCATGCCTCTGCCATCTCAGCTCATTACAATACTGAGCCACCTCCCTTCTCTCACCCTCTGGTCAAACAGTTCCTGAGAGGAGCTAACAATTTAAGACTCCCGAAGAGAGCTCCCACTCCAGCCTGGGACCTTAACTTTGTACTAGAGAAGCTCACGCTCCCCCCCCCCCCTTTGAGCCTGCTACTACAGCAGAGTTAAAATTCCTCTCTTGGAAAGCAGCCTTATTTCTAGCCATCACTTCAGCAAGAAGAGTGTCTGAGTTGCAGGACATTATGACTGTGGAACCCTTCATTATCTTCCATGCAGACAGTGTTTCCCTCAGGACTAACCCATCATTTATGCCCAAGGTGGTATCTAGTGTGGCTTTAAACCAATCCATCCATTTACCAACTATTTTCCCTAATCCTCAGAATAAAGGGGAAAGGATCCTGCACTCCTTGGACGTGCACAGGCAGCTTTGGTTCTACCCTGACAGGACTAAACCTTTCAGAAAATCTGACCAGCTGCTAGTCAGCTTTGCTACAGGGGCAGAGGGCAAGGCCATTTCAAAGCAAACCATCTCCAAATGGATAGCACACTGCATGAAGTTCCGTTACAAACACCATGGAAAACATACCCCACAGGGGATCAGAACCCATTTCACTAGGGCTACCTCAACCTCTACAGCATTTTTTGGGGAGTCCCTACCAGGGACATCCTGGAAGCTGCAACTTGGAGTTCTGTACACACCTTCACCAAGCATTACCACTTGCCTATTTTTTAAATCCAGAGCTGTAGTTGCTACAGCAGTCTTACAAGGCCTGCTAGCCAGCCTTAATACTTCTTGACTGCCTCCACCCTTCCTCAGCTTTGGGAATCTACCCAAGTGTGATGATTGCAACAGTGAAACACGAAGAACATAGTACAGTTGTGTGCACTTACCATAAATGTAGATGTTTGAGTGTATTCACTGTTGCAATCCTGGTTACCCTTCCTCCAGCCCCCTGACTTTTCTATACTTTCTACCTATCCTCTTTTTGGCCATATTTTATGGCAGTGGTATTTACTTTTTACTGGAGGTCTTCCACACCATGTGATTGCTTCCTATTTTGGGGACCCCTGACATCTGGGCAAGAAAAACTGATGTAATGGCATCGGCTGCATGTTGTATACCCCTGACGACCTGACATCATGGAAGGAGCGACAGCATCCTATGCAGAAATCCGGAGACTCTGGTATTCGGGTCCACTGAGGGCTACCTGCAGGCAGATAACCCAAGTGTGATGACTGCAACAGTGAATACACTCGAACACCTACATTTATGGTAAGTGTACACAACTGTACTTTCTGAGCCAGTTTGTGAGAGTGCCCAAGTTCGAAATGCTTTCACTTCACAACCTGTTACCCCCTTCTTCCTCATTTGACTTGTTTAGTAATCTTAGATTTCAAAAATGCATATCATCACATTCCTGTTTATCCAAATTATAGGCCTTTTTAAGGATTTGTGTGTCTGGATCACATTATCAGTTCTCTTCCTTAACTATGGGCTATCCACTGCTCCAAGAGTGTTCACAAAATGTCTAGCTCCTGTGATAGCTCACTAACAGGCTACAGGGGATCCTTATCTTTCCATATTTAGACAACTTGCATATCTTTGCAGACTATTTTTCAGTGTGTCAGGAATTCCCCCCTGTCTCTCTTGGGTAAGAGATCTTCTGCACAGGCTGGGATTCCAAGTGAATAGTTAAAAGTCTTTTCTGACTCCGTCTCACAGGATTGTGTTTTTGGGGTGTCTGCTAGATGCCTCACCACAAAGTGCTTTTGTCCTGAAAAACAAACTACATCTATATTTAGATCTATTCCAGGGCTTTCCTCTCTGACTTCAGTCTCTGTGAGGGAATAGCTCAGGTTTCTGGGTCTCATGCAACCACGATTCTCATGCTACGTCTTGCAGGACTGCACAAGGGAAAGATATAATGGTATCTGAAATCTCTTTGGTTCCAGCATCAGCACTCGTTGTCTTTTCAAATTCCTATTCTGGGATTTGTGTAGAGGGAAATCAGCGGATGGAGACCTCAAATTTCTCAGAATCCAGGTTTCCCTTTCTTCGTCCTTCTCCAAATCAGTCAGTCAGACTTTGCTAGTGTCAGTGTGTATAAAAGTACAGGGTCTTTGGGACAAAAAGACAGTCCAAAACATAAAAGTGATGCTAGCTCTTATAAATGCTCTCAACTCTCTGAATCATCTCCAGTCCATGTGTTTTTTTCTCATTACAATATTTTTTCACTCTTATTTTTGGATAATTGAACAAATAGCCAAAGCATTAGTGTTATATGTAGTAATGAAACTTAAACTAAACTGTTTCTCAACACTAATAGGTTACCCACATACGACAGTTAGAGTAAAAGTGTCCTCAACTGGGAAACTACTCCTTGAACTTTGTTATTTGGGAAGTTCTTCCTGATCAAGGAGAGGTTTGAAAAAACCATCAAATCTTTTCTAACTAACTTCATTAAACAATTCCTCCACTAAATGTACAGGATACTTGGCAGTTTAAAAAACAACTCCCTTCAGAGCGTACATTCATTAAGAAAGTCAGTCAAGGTACTACACATTCTCCCCTGTTTCGGACAAAATGACCCATAACCACTTGGTGTCTATAGAAATCTTTCTGTCACAAAGAGCTAGAAAAGTGTAGAAATAAATTACAGTAGAATAACTCTGTGAATAGATGAAATAAAGACATTTTTGTTTAAAATCATTGACCAACTTCGAATGAGATAATCAATCTCTATTTGTGAAAAATTTATGTGTAAATTTTAAAGAAGTCAGTAGTTTGGTTAATCAGTTGAACACATTTCACCCTGTGATCAACCTCTCCTTGAAATAAAATAAAAGATGTCATCTAGAAATCGGGTGTCAAAGTGAAGCCTGTAATGTCATCAGGTTTTACCATCCATGCATGTTTCTCCCAATTACTTAGCAACAAAGAGGTTGGCAACGCACTTTACAAAGGAGCCATAGCACCTCCTTGTTTTATCATCTAAACCTCCTGAGTGACTGAAAATTAGATGTGAGGACAAAAGTTCATTCATCAGTAGCAAACTAAATTCAGCTTCCAAATTCCCAAATTCAGGAAATTACATCCCAATCCATTCCACTGCTTCCAAGTGTGGAATGGAAGTGTACAAATAAAACAACATCAATAGTTAATAAGTTATTGTCGGCTATCAAAAGGGATGTTGTTAATATGATTCAAGAATGTCCAAGAATCTTTACAGATAAATGGAATCAATTTAAAGATATTTGATGATGAACCATCTATAAATCTTGAACAAAAGGATGAGTCATTGATGAGCGACCATCGACCAAAGCTCTCATAGGTGGGTTATTTTATCACTATGGATCTTGGGATACCAAAATATCACAGGAATTTTAGAAGCGGAAAAATATCTAAAAAGTTGTAATAACTACTCGTATATCTTCCCAATAAAAAATAAATCACATAACCTCCTCTGATCCCTACTATGAGAGACATTAACCTCATTTAAAGAGGCCTCAAGAACAGCTGAACTGTTTTAAAATCCAGAAGCATCCTTTCCTTGTATTGGAAACTCATCAAATATCAACCTCGCCCTTATCTGGTTTAATAACCCGTATTGGCAATTCACTTAGTTGAGGGCTTACCCTGTGCTCCTTAGTGATATTAAACTTATCAAAATCAATTTTGGTTTGTGTTGTGAAAAGTGTCACAATATCAACTTCACATGGTTTCAAAGTTTGCAAATTGCCATGTAGGTAGGGTTAAAGGAACTAGGCATTTTAAGTCCCATCAATAGTAAAAGAACTCATCGATAATGACTTTGTTTCAAATTTAGTTTCTGCGAGTAAAGTCTTTAAATGCGATAGTATAAAATCAAAATTACCTGAGGTAGAGGGAACAATGTAAAGCCAAGGGCTAATAAATCCAACCAGATCAGGGTCAATATCGGCTGTGGAAAGTTGTAAAATCTTGGGAAGTCACCTAGGATTAGGGGTATCCATCTCAAGAACATCATCCCACGATCATTTAGGATGACCGGTCGTCTTGGGTTTGGGTAAACGCCCCTGATTAGTTTCTTGTTTTGTTATTTTTTGAGTTTCTCAATAAGGCATCTATGCAAGGGTACTGATATGTAATGAATAGTGTTTTACAATCAGTCTTAGGAATCAAATTCTCATTGAGACACTGTTTTTTAACTTACAATTTGCCATCAAGGGTCTTTAATCTATCAGTAATAATTGCCTGTTGTGTAGTGTAACATGATACTTCATGATTCAAAAATCAAGTGCAGATATTTTAAAAGTTTGTGATTGTGGAGCTTTTCTCCCTGGGCATCAGCTGAAAATGGGCACTTTCTGGCCCAGTTGGACTTTTCCAGTAAACAAATGTCAAATAAGTCAAATAAATAAATAAGCAATAAGTAATCAGATCTTATCCCATATGCAGACTAACCTTGTTAGCATGGGATATAGCTTTACAGCACAATCTCACTCTACAGATATCTTACATTCCATCATTGCAACAAGCTAAACAAGGCCAATGCAGACCCTCACGACTGGAAACTGAATTGAGAGGTCTTCTAAGATTTAATCCATCTGTGGGAAGTTCTTCAGGTAGACATTTTTGCCTCCTTTCTAAACAATTAACTGGCAGCATACTTTTTTAGGCCTGGAAAACAGTTAGTTTTTCTTTTCCTTGGATAGGAATGTTCCTATATGCTTTTTCACCATTTCCACTTAAATCCGGGGTACTTGTGAAGATTCAGAAGGATTCCCCAAAGATCATTTTGGTGACACCCTTCTGGACCCAGGCAACAGTTGCTCTCCCTTGTTATGGAATTGACCAAGGGCAATTACCACATGCTTCCTTACAGACTGGATTTAGTCACACAAGATCAGGGGTGTTTACGGTTTATATTAATGGAGGCAACAAAACCTACTACTGGAAAATTGTGCTTTAGCAAATGGCCAACGTTTTCTGGTTGGTACCAACAAAAGAGCCAGCACCCATTCAGGGCTAGTGTTTCTCTAGTTTTGCAGTATTTGCACGGGATACTATCCTATGTTCTATCTTACTCCTCTGTCAAGGTTCATTTGTCAGTCATTTCAGCATGGCTGTACATGGATCCCCATTTTCAATGTATTTGCTTGTGAAAATGTTTCTATTAGTGGATTTACATAAGAAGCCTTCCAGAAAACCATGGCTCCTCTGGATCTTCATTTTGTGTTAGAAAAGCTAACACTTGCTCTATTTGAACCAGCTCATAGGTTGGTACTAGGCTTGGTACTAGGCTATCAGCCCTAGGGCCTATACAAGCCTAGCCATAACAATTCCCTGGATATTTTTTCCCACAATATTTACTTCCCTGGACTCCTGTCTAGCAGGGTGACTGACATGATCACCGGGGTGAATTTCCTATCTCCCATCCATTCGTCAAGGTTCCTTTTGAAGAGGGCCAAGGAGGTGCTCTGCTTGACATGTATGGGCAGTCTATTCAAGAGTATGGGGAGTCTCTGGGTCAGGAACCTATTCCTTCAGCATGTTTTGTTCATTCTGATGACAAAGTTTAGATCGCTGGAGTGTGTGGCTCTGAGGGATTAGGATTTCTTTAAGTGGAGCATGTCCAACAGCTTAGGGTTTGACATGGCCTTGTATGTTAAGCAGAGATCGCCTCTGAGTAGATGATATGCCACAGAGTATAGCTGGATTTTGTTTAGATGGTCAGCATAGGGCATCTGCTTTAGGCCTGTGATTCGTTTAGTGAGGTATTTCTACGGCCTTTCCAGCTGTTGCAGATGTTTTGTGAGGTACATACCAAACAGGGCGTTGTACTCTATAATGGGTCTAATGAGGGATGAGTACAGTGGGACAATGACCTCCTTTTTTCTGTATGAAAAGCCCTTAGTGATGAGGTGTGCCACATAGAAGGATTTCCTGACTGTTGTGGTGATGTGTTTATCGAAGGTGAGACCACTGTCCACCTGTGTCCCTAAGTCTCTCATCACACTTTTGGTGTTTAGTGTACTGCACCTATGTGGTAATTCATGGGTACATGGTTTTTCCCAGAGGGGATAACTATACATTTCTTGGCATTAAGCTTGAGTCCATGGCTCTGGCACCAAGCAACTGTTTCTGTAAGGCCCTTTTGTAGAATATCCACATCATTTGGGGATTCAATAATGGCTCCCTGTTTGCAATCATCTGCAAACTTTGTTAGCCAGAGTCCCTTAGTGTTGGCCTGTACTTCAGAGAAGTAGATGCCAAACAAGACCGGTCCCAGGACTGAACCCTGAGGTACTCCACTTGTCTGGAGCTGGATTTGGAGTCGGCTATTTTTACAGTCTGGGTTCTGTCAACAAGCCAGTTGGCAACCCATCAAGTGACATGGGATTTATGCCCAGCTTAGTAAGTTTATCTGTGATTCCAGAGTGGGGGATGGTGGCAAAGTCCTTGGCAAGGTCCAGATAGGCTGTGTGGACCACCTTACCCTCGTCCACAGCTCTGGAGACTGATTCGAAGAAGTCAGTCAGGTTCAGGAGACAAGATCGGCCCTTCATGAACCCAAACTGGGTGGGGTCCAGTGTTTGAAGATTGCCAATGTCTTTGTTTATAAGTTCCATGAAAATGCATTCCATGCCCTTGCAGATCAGGCTTGTCAGACTGATGGGACGGTAGTTCCCGGGATCCAAGGTGGGTCCCCCCTTGTGGAGTGGGATAACTGTAGCTGTGTGCCATTCACTGGGTATGAAGCTTGAGGTGAGGCTATGATTAAACATGACACTTAGGTGAGATGCCTCTTCATTTTGTAGTTCATGTAGTACACAGCCTAGGATGTCACCTGGTCCCATGGATGCTGTATTCTTAGCTTTGGAGAGTGTGTTTTTTACCTGTGTGGCTGTGATTACTGGACTTTGGCAATCTTTTGGTATTGAGATGGGCCCTGGCTGACTTGACGTTTTTAAAATGGAAAACAATTTTGCTGATTGCTCTGACCTCTGTAAGAAGATAATCTGAATTGCAATCTTTTTATGGTGGGTCATCCATATCTCATTTTCCACATAAATAGGGTTTCTTTGAGAACTAATACATCTGAAGTAGGGACTTCATTTGTCAGCAACCTGTGGGTCTTGGTTCTGATATCGGATCCGAGCCGGCAACTTGTTTCATAGCTAATGGATCCGAGCTCCTAGCTCCTCCCCTCACCCATAATCCCCTGCCAACCCTCCATGACCTCAGATCTAGTTTGCCTCGCTTGTGGATGGCTGGATTCCTTGAGCTCTAGTGAAAAATCGTCAGTTAAGTCTGTTTTCTTAGTCAAATTTTCTCTACTTTAATTTAAAAAAGTGTGTAAGAGTTAGGTTCCCTGTAATATTAATTTTTTTTACATAGTTTTTCCCTCCCTTCACTGGTCATTAGTGAGTGTGTGTGTGTGTTTGTGTTTTTGGGGCCTGTGTGTTTGTGTAGCACTCCTTTTTTCTTTAAAGTATGGCTGAGGCCCCAAAAGCCATTTTTTCTAAATGTACCAAGTGTGGCCATAAGCTCTCCCCGGCTGATGGCCACACTCTGTGCGTTCGGTGCCTTGGGGTTGAACACCTCACCTCAGGCTGTACGATTTGTGCAGTGTTCAACCCCAGGGCACTGAAAGAGCGGAGGTCGAAGCTGGTCCTGGCGGGACTTTTGCCCCCGGACTCGGCTCCGGCCTCCGCTGCTCCCGTGGCACTACCACAGGCTGTGGTTTTTGCCAATCCTGCCCCCCTTCCTTCGGCCGGGACTCAAACTCCCGCTAAAGCGCTGGAGGACAGGGAGGCTAAGAGGGAGAAACGGAGGGAGAAGCACCACAAGCGGCGGGCCGAGGCCTCCGCTTCGGCCCCGCCAGCTAAGCGGGTTTCTCCCTCCACTGCTTCTAGGTCTCCTCCTCCTCGACTCCGATCTCCTTGCTTCTACCCAGGGCCCGAGGAGGAGGAGGCCCAATCTCCATCGAGGTCATCAAGGCGGCATTCCAGGCCTGCCTAGGTGGCCTCTTTGAGATCAACATTCAGCATATCTGATGCAGACTTGGACCAGATGATGCGAAGATTCATCCAGGCCCAGCTGCAGATGGGAGTGCTCTTGCCTCCCCCCCCCTTCGGGGGGGAGCTCGACACCTTTTTTTCACTCCAATTGCTCCTTCTCCAGTTGCTCCTTCTCCGACCTGCTACCCGGGTTCGGAGTGTTCTGAGCCGAGCAGCGTCGGAGCCGGGGGTGGGTCGGCACCGACAGTACTTGGTACTTCGGATCTGACCCTGCCCTCGAGTCTGTCGGATCCGACCTCTCGGAGCCGTAGCCCGAGCTTCGGATCCGAGGGATTCAGTGTGCCTTCGGCTCCCTCCAGGTTGGAGCGCACTGGTCCTTCGGATCCGATGGTCTCTGCGCTGGTTCCGATCCCTTCATTGGATCCGAGTGGGAGCCAGCTCTCAGAGCCCAGGGAGAGCAGTTCCCCCCTCGGCCTTCGATGTAGTGGAGAGGGCTCTGTCGAGAGCATCCGGACCCCCGGCCCTTGTCTCGGCTCCACCCTGCACTCCCTCTCTGCTGGGCCAGGCTTCCATCACCCGGCCTCAGGGACAGCCTGCTTCAATGTCCCAGGTTGTTCCATTGGAACAGGATGTTGCTGGCGAGACCTCCTCGGACAGCCCCCCCGAGGAAGTGCCCCGCAAGCACAAGTGCAAGAGGAGGCACGTGGACTCCCGTGAGTCCTTAACTGAGGACACGGACTTGGATGAAGGGGAAGGCTCCCCAAGATCACCCCCTGAGGATGTCTCCTTTGGAGACATCATGGAGATGCTGAGGATCAGAGGTGGGTGGTCTGCCCCCAAGTCTTCCTCCAACGAGTCCGTGTTTCTGGAGGCATTCGAAGCAGGCCCGTCTACCTCTTGGGTGTCCCCTCCGGCCGACCCCTTGGTGGACCTTATTACCACCAGGGCATGGAAGGACCCGGACACCGTGGAGCCAATACCCAAATGCCCGGACAGGATACTAAGCCCCCCCGCAGACCGGTCACACTGGAGCAAGGGTCCCCCCGTAGATGCCATGTTGACGGCGGCAGCCACGAAGAGGGAACTAGCTCAGGAGAGCCCCTCAGTCCATCCACCGAGCAAGGAGTCCCGCTCGATGGACCACTTAGGGAAGCGAGTGTTTAGTTCAGTGACCTTTTCGGTAAGGTCTCTGAACTATATGGAACATGTCATCAGGATGCAGCGGGATCTTATCAAAGAATACACTGCCTCCCCCCTGAGTCCATGTCGGCGGAGGACAAACAATTGTACTCCACCCGAATGGCCACTCTGAGATCCATTTCAAATACCTCTATGCGGCTATTGTCCCACGCCACCGAGGGAGCCGCTAGAGCTAGCGGAGCGGGCCTAGTCATGAGACGTCAGGCCTGGCTCCGTCATTGTGATTTTGCGGAGCCCTTTAAGGCGTCCTTTGCGAACGCCCCTTTCGATGGTTCTGCCCTGTCTGGCAAAACGGTTCGCGAGACACTTGTCCAGAGCGAGAAGGACGGGAAGATGTTGTCTGCCGTTGGAGTCCGCTTCTCTGCTCCCCAGCGGTCCTTTTCGAAGAACCAAAAGGGTCAGAAGAAGATGTGGTTCCGGAAATCGCAACATTCCTAACCCGCTCCGGACAACCAGTCCTTCCGTGGCAGAGGAGGACAGGGAGGACGCCGCCCCAGGGGCAGAGGGGCTCAGAGAAACTTTGGGTCCAGAGAACCTTTCTCTGACTGGCCCACACAGCAGCCCTGAAGGGTTGCCCGACTGCTCCACTCTGGAGGCAGTCGGGGGCGCTTCTCGGAGCACCTAGCGGCATGGGAGTCCATCACGACAGACCGCTGGGTGCTTTGAATTATATCCAGAGGATACAAAATCCCATTACTTCATGTCCCCAAATTCAAGAACCTCCCCGATGTACCACCCGATCAGAGGGAGGCTGCAGCCGCAGAAATTCAGCAGCTGCTAAGAAAAAGAGCCATCCAGCCCGTCCCCCAAGACCAGCTCGGATTAGGGTTCTACTCCAGGTTCTTTTTGGTGCCAAAAAAGACGGGGGACTTGAGACCGATTCTAGACCTGTCGCGTTTGAACCTGTCGGTAACCAAGGAAAAATTCCGAATGGTCACTCTTCAATCTATTCTCCCCCTTCTAAGGGAGAACGATTGGATGTGCTCTATAGACCTCAAGGATGCGTACTACCACATTCTAATGGACAGACAATCCAGGAGGTTCCTCCGCTTCCGGCTGGGAGCCAGTCACTAACAGTTCAGGGTCCTTCCCTTTGGCCTCACCACAGCCCCCAGGGTGTTCACCAAGGTATTAGCAGTGATTGCGGCCCACCTGAGACTCCAGGGAATACAGGTCTTTCCGTACCTGGACGAATGGCTCCTGACCGCCCCAACAAGGCATCTACTTTGCTCAGCTAGAGATTTCTTTCTCTGCCTAGCCCCACAGTTAGGCATCACCATCAATGCCGACAAATCCTTTCTGGCCCCGACACAAGTCATAGAATTCATAGGAGCCAGAATAGACACCAGAGATCTACGAGCCTTCCTGACGTCGGAACATCTACGGAAATTGCAACTTCATGTGCGGGCCATCCTCCAATCAGAGACCCCACCGGCAGAATTGGTCTTGAGGGCGCTGGGCTCCATGGCGACAGCGATAACGCTTCTTCCATGCACCCGTCTGAACATGCGGGTACTGCAGTGGACCCTTCTAGTACAATGGTCCTTTCTGTCTTTTCCTCTCCATCACCCCATTGCTATCAGCAAGGCTTGCAGGAGGGCTCTATTATGGTGGCTCCATGCTCCGGACCTCCATACGGGCCGACCCTTCTGCACCTCTCCCCCTCTCGCCACGGTGACCACGGACGCCTCCCGCCTCGGGTGGGGGGGGCATTATTCAGGCAGGACCGTCCAAGGCACGTGGAACGATACAGAGACCTCCCTGCATATCAACGTTCTGGAGATGAGAGCTGTGCTGTACGCGTTGCAAGCACTTCAGAATCTCCTCCCCGTAGGAACGATTGCAATTCAGTCGGACAACATGTCGGTTGTCTGGTACATCAACAAACAGGGGGGAACCAGGTCTTACCCTCTATGCCGCGAAGCCATGAGAGTGTGGGAATGGACAACTTCCACCAACCGCTTTCTGATTGCAACGCACATTCTGGGGCGGGCCAACATCCTAGCGGACAAACTCAGCCGCACCCTTCTTACCCCGTACGAGTGGTCTCTCATCCCACTAGTAGCGAAGCAGATATTCGCAATATGAGGGCAACCCTGCTGCGATCTTTTTGCCTCTCCCTCAAACACCAAATGCGTCAATTTCTTCGCTCTGATTCCTCCTCCAGGGGAAACCCCAAGAGACGCTCTGGTGCATGCTTGGCCACCCGGTCTACTTTATGCCTATCCTCCTCTACCCCTGATGCTGCAGCTCTTACAGAAAGCCTCGTGGTTGGGGAGCAGGATGATCCTCATTGCCCCATTCTGGCCTCGGCAAATTTGGTTCCCTTACCTGTGGTCTCACCTAGTGAATCCCCCTTGGATTCTGGATCCCAGTCCGGATCTAATCTCCCATCCGTCAGACTTACCGACCCCAAATCTGGACAATCTGAAGCTGACGGCTTGGTTGCTCCAGTTCCACTCCTAGTTAGGACTCCCGGTATCTCTTCACCAGTCAAAGCCATCCTTGTGGCAGTGCATAAGCCCTCCACCAGGAAAGTGTACCGCAGTAAATGAAAACGTTTCTCTGTCTGGGCGGAGCATCATAATCTAGATCCCTTTACAGCTCCTCTTCCATCCATATTAGACTTCCTAACAGAACTTTTTCAGGAAGGCGCTAGTTGCTCAACTGTCAAAGTGCAATTGGCTGCCATCTCCCATTACCATGTGGGACATGACACAGGGCCCTTGATGTCGGCCAAATTGTGTAAAACCTTTCTCAAGGGCACCTTTTTGCTTAGACCCCCTATAAAAGAAGCCGTACCACCTTGGGATCTTTCACTAGTTCTTCAAGCCCTGACTGCTCCACCTTTTGAACCTGCTGCTTCAGTAGATCTCAAATACTTGTCCTGGAAAACAGCATTCCTTGTAGCCATTACTTCTGCAAAAAGAGTTTCGGAGCTTCAAGCTCTTTCTGTGAAGCCTCCTTATTTGATCTTTCATCCGGACAGAGTGTACCTCAGGACCAATCCCTCCTTCCTTCCTAAAATAGCATCAGAAGCCAATATAAATCAATCCATAAATTTACTAGTCTCCTTTCCTAAATATCAGAATAAAGGAGAGTACAAGCTGCACTCATTAGATGTTCATAGGCAGCTGTGTTTTTATACTCATAGAACAGCTGGTCACAGGCAATCTGACCAGCTGTTCCTTTCCTTTGCCAAATTTAATTTGGGGAAAGCAGTATCAAAAATTTCTTTATCACGCTGGATTTCACAATGTATCCTGCTAGCGTACCAAGCTTCTGGGAGACCCGCACCTGAAGGAGTTCGCGCACATTCCACTCGTTCCATTTCTACTTCTGCGGCCTTCAAATCTAGAGTTTCATTGGATTATATTTGTTCGGCAGCCACTTGGGCCTCATCTCATACCTTTATTAACCACTACAAACTGGACGTGATTTCTAGAGGGAGAGCATCCTTTGGCTCTGCGGTGCTCCGCAATATCCTTCCATGATGGCCACCCAAGATTCAGGTAGCTGGGGAATCTGTCCCACAGGTTGCTGACAAATGAAGTCCCTACTTCAGATTAAGAAGTTATGTACTCACCATAACGTTCCATCTGAGTAGGTACCTTCATTTGTCTGCAACCATCCCCCCTCCTTCTCCCTGGCCTTCAGTGGATCTATGTAAGTTGGAATACCTTTTTTGGGTACATATTGAGGGGCAAACTTGATCTGAGGTCATGGAGGGTTGGCAGGGGATTATGGGTGAGGGGAGGAGCTAGGAGCTCGGATCCATTAGCTATGAAACAAGTTGCCGGCTCGGATCCGATATCGGATCCAAGACCCACAGGTTGCAGACAAATGAAGGTACCTACTCAGATGGAACGTTATGGTGAGTACATAACTTCTTATTTTTTATGCCTAAAGTGGTATCTGAGTTTACCTTTAGCCAATCCATCCATCCACAACCCTTTTTTCTAATTTTTGCACGTAAGATTGGGGTGTCACTTCAACAGTGACAGTCATCTAGAGCCAAGGTTTACACTGCTGGATGGCTAGCACTTTTTTACAGAATCCAGAATGAAGGAGAAAGGATACTTCATACCTTGGATGTCCACAAACAACTAAGGTACTATCTGGACAGAGTAAAATCTGTCAGAACTTCTGTTTAGTTCATTTCTTGTGACGGTAAGAAGAAGGGACAACCTGTCAAAGCAGACTATTTCCAAGTGGTTGTCTCAAGCTATTACTTTTTGTTATTTCCACCACAACATGAAGGTAGGAAGAAGGGACAGCCTGTGTCAAAGCAGACTGTTTGCAAATGGTTGTCATTCCCACCACAATAAAACTATTCTAGGCAGAGTCAAGGCTTATTCCGTCAGTGCCATGACTTCATGTCTTGTTTCTTCGAAAGGGCTAGTGTTTTAGAAATAAAACTTGGTCCTTTTTGTATACTTTTATTAAGCACTATAAACTGGATTCTTTCTCCAGGGTAAGAAAGACTTTGCTAGGACCATTCTTCAAGGGCTTCTGGACCCTTCCCCTTCCATGTCCTAGCTATTTTACACTATGGTAATCTACCCATATAACTAAGGTTACTGCAGCAGTGATCCATTTGAAGAACATGGTATGGTTGTCTAAGTAAACTTACGTTTACAGTACATCTACTGTAGTAGGCCCTCCCTCTGTCCACCCAGCTGCCTTGTTTTTGTGTGTTTTTTATGCTAGGGTGTGGACATGTATTTTTTCTTTTACTAGCAATGGCCTTTCAGGGATTATCCTCCCTCTCTCAATTGGCATGAAGGTTATGAAGGGCTTGGCACCCATACTTGACTTTTTATTCAGCTCAGCTTGAGATGACTTATGGTTTTGGCATGTGGAAAGTGCCCCAAAACTTTGGAAGCTGGATGGCTGTTAAGTCCTATGCAAGATATAACTCGTATAGCTAAGGCTACTGAACATCTACTGTTAAGGTAAGTTTACTTAGCTGTATTTTCTCATTGTGCATAGACATGATTAATATTTGTATTGAAATATGTAGGTGCCAATAGTCTATGTTGCCATCCACAAATATGATAAGCCTGTATGTAGGTATCAACAGTCTGTTCTTTCAGAAGTAACAATACCACCCCCCCCACACACACATGTATGTGTGTCTATATACGTTTGTGTGTATGTGTATGTATCTGTATACCACTCTCCCATGCACACACATGTACATGTCTGTATCTGTGTACATGTCTATATATCTATATATATGGTTTTATATGACTTTATCGAGTTTTTGGAAACTCAAAATTCATATAGTCTCGTTTCAGAAAACTAATAATACTTGTGTTCAATTAATAAAATTAATTAGATTAATAATTAATAAAAATAAATACATTATATTTCCAGTCATTTCAAAACTATAAATAATAGGAGAAATCCTGGTTAACAAATAGCACTAGCCTTTTTGTTTTCATGGAGCCCTGAGTGTTTGTTGGCTTGTAATATAACCTGCCACCAGAGTTCCCTTACTTCCAAATGATCTTCCAGTGGGCCAACTAAATGTCCACAATGAATCTTTTCTAACACAGAAAATACAAATTTAGTAAAGTTCAATCAAATCTCAGCATACTTCACTGAGGCATTTTTAATATTATCCACCCTAATGGCATAATTGTGCTCATAAATATGTAGTCGCATGCATAATTATCCTATTTTAACATTTTTATGTATATGTTTAAACATATCAAAAATCTTAAAATTCTTGATCTGTAGGAATTATTTGATTCTTGTTGGGATGGGAATTTTAAGTTATGTTTATTATTAATTTTTTGTTGTTGTTGTGTCTTTCGGCTTTTCCCGGTTAGGGGTCGCCACAGCGGAACTCCAGTCTGCTAATGATTGGCAGTCGATTTTTACGTGCTGGCTTGCCGGGCCTAATGCACAACCTTCAACGAAGGAACGCCCATTCACGCATGTCGCCACACAGAAGACGCTCTAACTGAGAATCGAACGGGCAACGTCTAACTGTGAGGCGACAACACTACCGCAGCACCACCACCGCAGTTTTTATTATTAATAAAGTGTTTTAATACTTAGTTTTTTTGATATGTTTAAACATGTACATAAATATTTTTAGGATTGAATGTTTTAAATTTGGATTATTAAGCATGTAACTGAGTCGTAGTTTTACATTGGTGGTTAGTTTTTATGTAAGTTTTTATGTAATGAATGTCTTCTAATTGTTTATTCTGATGAAGTCAGTTTTTGTAAAGCAAAAGTGAAGAATAAAGCCATGATAGGCTAATATTGTATTCTTGTTTTTTTTTCTTATTGGTTTTATTTTGACCACTATAGGGTGAAATTGCTTGTTTTGTATTAGTCCTTTTGATTAAGCACCCTGATGGTGAGTGTAGGGTTAGATGAATTATTGAATGTAACCTTACACTCGTAATGAGAATATTTTATAAGTATTACTTGAAACAGTAGCAGAAATGCAGAAGTCTCGTAACCAAATTAAGAACTTTAAAAATTCCAAGGATCATTTTTTGTATGAAACCGAAAATTCCCAAGGTGATGGAAGAACTAATTGAAGCCTTTTCTTCTGTTGGATCCCATTATTACCAATTTTTATCATTGTGATTCTTACAAGAATGTTTAGTCTATATTAAATCACCAGTGGATACCTTTTAAAGACACTGGGAAGAGTGCCTAAGGTAAATTCCTCTAAAATAGAAATTAAAGGACTGTTTAGTGAACTGGAACAGGGCCTAAAGAAATTTAAGGCTCTTGTAATAGAAAATAATATTTTGAACATTGTATAGAATTGAGAGCAGTGCCTAACGGACTGCGTTTTTGAAATGTCCTAATAGTACAGTTAATTCTGATCCATTTTCCATTACCCTTACTAACTTTGTCGGTCAAGTTGGGCTGGAGTTTTTAAAGCTCTTAATTAAAAACAACCTGGGTGTAATGAAGGTTACTAAGGACAAGGTACTTAAATTAGAGCAAAAGATCTGGCAGGTTTTACTTGAGTTTCCAGACATGTAAATAGAATACGATAATGTCATGGAAAATATTGAACGTTTTGAAAAAAGTTATTAAAAACTAAGATATTACAAAGAGACACATTAGCCTATGAGAATAATATAGCATATTCTCATCTTGATTCCTTAATTAAGAGGAATTAAAAGTTTCCCATAATAAAGAGTTCCATCTCCTTTAAAAATCCCGCTAATCTGTCATGAGGACAATTAAAAGCAACTGATGATAGGTCGCCGGCTCATACAGGAAGTGCAAAAGATGATGTCACTTCCCCAAAGCAGCCTCCTGCTCAGTCTGAAGGTACTGATGTTCGCAAGCGGAAGGAGGACTTTAATCAAGATGCTGTGGAACTACCCTGTTGTCCTTCATATACCGAGGGTTATAATGAGAAGTTAGGAGTGAAACTTAAAAGCTTCTTTTTGTGGGTGCACTGAATGCCTACAAATATTTCGGAGAACCAAAAACTGGGAAAGACAGAAGTCAAATTCATCCACAGACACTCAGTGTTTCAACTAGAATTTTTAACTTATCAAGTATTGAATTGAAAGATGAACAGTTGGCAGTGTTAAAGTTAGGCTTGAACTTTATTCCTTCATGTAGAGCTGACATTTCCAAAACTTTGTTAAATCTTAAACAGTGCACTAGAAATTAATTTAAAGTTTATATTAAAACATGTAAATTTAAAGTGTTTGAGATTTATGAAACCATCGTCTTTTAATCATGCAGTTAACAATACCCTTAGAGTTTTTGAAAAGACTTGCAAAAGCAAAATAAGAACTTTGTTAAAAAAGAAAAGAAAGGTGTGCTATTGTAATATGAATAGTATGCGGAAATATGCCTTAAGAGATTTAATGAACAACAAAACTTTAAGGTTTATGAAAGCAGATAAAGGTGGGGTCCTCATGGTTATGGATCAAAGTGCCTATCTTTTTGAAATGGAAAACATGTTAAGTGATAATAGGGAATCTTTTTTGCCAAGAAGAGTTGAAGTAATTAAATGTTTTAAGAAAATAGGTTTTCTTTATGATAGTATAATGGAAGGGAAGTTAGATTTAGAGTTGTATCATTTTTTGTTAGTTGAAAATCCTATTATAGCCACTTAGTTCAGAATACCTAAGATTCACTCAAGAAAAACTCAAGGAACCCACCTCTTAGGCATATTTTGTCTGTACCTAATTATGCTGCTGAAGGAATGTCTCTTTACTTAGATGCTGTATAGACCCCATTATACAAAAACTAGGTTTCTTTGTACAGGATTCCTGGCATGTTTTGGACATGTTTAGAATTTTTAGAGAGAAATATCACTTTAGTCCTGAAAGAAACTGTTTAATGACTATTGATATACGTTCCCTATTTACCTCTGTTATTTATGGAGAAGGGGGGTAGAATATATGAGACTATATTTGAACACCTTTACCAAGTTTTCTAATCAGGACATTAATTTTTATTTTAGTATTTTTTCACACCAACAAAATTACGTCAAGTTAGATATTGACACTAATTTACATACAGAAGCAAATCATTCTGGGTAAACAAAAGCACCATACTTTAGAGGAACAGCTACTTATTTACATTATGGTTTCACTAACAGAGCATCAAATGTGTCAAAATTTTTAAGGCTTGGTGATCTACATATAAAAAAATAACTGAAATTTGTCTTACTATGATATAAGACTCTCTTATTGCTGCAGCTAGCATGGAAAATGGTAGCTTGTGCACTAATGTAGGAAGTGAAGGCTTGTGGGTATAGTCTTTCATGATGTCATGTCGAGCGTTTTCAGTTTCAAGAAAATTTGAAGGGGCGGTGCTTATGAATGAGTGATGACTCCCATCACTAAAGGTTGGTTATTTACATTGACCAAGGAAAGTGTGACAATGCACTTTAAAAAGAAAACACTATGATTAGATGGTGTTTACTTTTAAATTTATATATCTTAACTGCACTTGTCAGTAATTGGGAACTGAGGTCTTCCAAGTAGAAACACCCCTTTGTCCATACAAAGCACCATCTTTTCATTCTTTTCCCTTCCCAAGTAGTGTCACAACATGCCCCTTCACTTAAGGGCAGTGGAAGGATTAGCATAGTTTATAAAAAAAAAGAAAGC